>NW_020897759.1:2690009-2707524 GCF_003984885.1 Neopelma chrysocephalum
CCTCGGGGAGCGGCAAGGCGGGCGGGATCGTGATCTCGCCGTTCCGGCTGGAGGAGCTGACGAACCGCCTGGCCTCGCTGCAGCAGGAGAACAAGGTGCTGAAGATCGAGCTGGAGACCTACAAGCTCAAGTGCAAAGCGCTGCAGGAGGAGAACCGCGACCTGCGCAAGGCCAGCGTCACCATCGTGAGTGCGGGCGGGCGGGCGGCGCCGCGCCGGGCCCGGCGGGCGGGGAGCGGGGGTGTCCCCGCCGCGGGGTGTCCGCGCAGGGCGGGCCCGGCCCCGGCCGCGGCCTCCCCGCCGCTCCCCCCGGCTCCGCGGGGCGAGGCACTGCGGGCGGGCCCGGCTGTCACCTCACCCGGCCGGGGGCGCACACACACACGCACACACACACACTCGCACACACAGGTGGGGTCACCCCACTGGGAGGACCGGGAGCAGCCGAGGCGGTGCCCCCCGAGGACCCGCGTGGCCGCCCGGCTCCCCGCGGGGACGCGGCCCCGCCAGCCCGGCCCGGGCTCCGAGCGGCCGCGGCTCGGGGAGGGGCCGGGCAGGGCAAGGGCGATGCTGTGTGTTCCCCCGAAGTTTCTCAAAGTAGAGATTTCCTCGGAGTTTTAAGTAATCTGCGGAGATTACGGATTATCTCTCCCCAGCCGTCACCTCTCAGGCCACTGTGCAGAAGCAGTGAGCTTCGTCTCCGTCGTGAGGAAGTGTTTGATTTGTTTGTAGTGTTTTGTTAGCTGTGGCATTGCTAGAGGTTATTTGAAAACTCGTTTAAAATAAGCCCCTTGAAAATAACGCGAGTAGCACACACAGCACTCTGTCCCGGCAAGAGCTCAGCTCCTGGTTTATGAACACTGAGAGGATAACTTGGAGTTTAACACCATTTTATGCGGTGCTGTTAGGCATCAGTCCTCAGTACAGTGCATGTGAAAATACTGCGAAAATGACTTGTTTTCTTCTGTATGAGTCGGGAGTTAGGAGTTCAAGTGAGGGGGATTTTTGCAGATTCAATGGTTAGAGCGATTGTTCAGGTGTTGTAAGGGTCATGGCCTCCATGCAAAGCAGGTAACTTGCTAAAGACCAGTTACAGGTAACCTTTATACTCGTATACACTGTCCTGTGTATCCTTGCCAGTGCAGGTAGAGATGCCTTGAGAGAGACTGATCCCACCTGCGTGTGCTCACTCTCATCTCATCTGATTTTTCACAGGGGGTACTTTGTTTGGAGCACAGTGTCTGATTGATAATCAGTTTTTCCAATGTCGATATACCTAGCAAAGAAATGGAGCTTGCCTAGGCAAACCTCTCATCTGCTCCCAGTAGTAAGCATTCAGTGTCTAGCAGGATGTGGGCCGGAAGAGTGCATGAAATACAATACATAAGTAATTTATTCAAGGATGACAAATATAGTGGTAGTCGGGGAAATGTGTGCTTTGTTAATACTTTACGAGAAAAGAATGTGTCTTAATTAGGTAGCAGCGGAGTGCCTTCTAATGTTGAAAGGGGCTAAGGCATCTTGTCAGTCAGACTTTTTCTCTCTGCCTGTTAGAAAGGCACAGCATCTTTCTGAACTCCTGGTAGGTGTATTGTTTGTAAACAACTTGGAAAAAATGCTTGTGTGCACTAAAGTTCTTTAGGCACTGTCTCTAAGGACTTGTCATCTTCTATTTTCATCAGCTTTTAATTTACAAAAAGCAAGTATTTTTCTTAAATCTGAAACTCAGTCTGTATTTTTGGCATCTTGGATAAAGAGAGAAAAGGTGTTAGACTTTTATAGCAACCTGTAGGCTGTCTGGAAAACCGACATCTTTAGCTGACGCTCTGGCTTTGGTATGCTAAACTGTGTGCACAACTGAGTAAACCACTTCTAATTCAGCAAGCGGCGAAATAATGAATGCAAAACATAACTTTTTTTCGGGCCACCGAGACCTTGTGCTGTGGTTTACACAGTCTATAATGTAAACACGTTTGCAGTCAGAATACTTTGTTGTGTGGCTCTAGTATGCAAGTGACTGGAGATGAACCTTATTGGAATGTTGAAGTGCCATTTGCCTGTAAATGAGTAGAAAATTTTCTGATTTTCTCCACTGTGATTCTAAACCTTCATCAATTTGCTCCTCCACCCGCCAGCTCCAGCTCTGCGCAGTGTTGCTGTGCTGACAGACGGGCGCTGTGTACGTTTCCTGTTGTGGGCACTGCAATGACACAAATCAGCTTTGATTTTTATCAAGCGATGAGGACGAGCTGTGAAGCGCAAATAAAACTGACAGGTAGCCAAAATAGCAGGTGAATGACTAAACCTGTGTGCTGTAGGTGAAGGTGACTCCTCGAGCCACACGGCTCTTCATCTGCAAGCCTTTCACTGATCCTGTTGTTTGAGCTTCATCGTGCAAAGCCAGGGAAACTCTTCACTTTCCATAGCTCCCACCATTGACTGTAATGATTCTGAATATTTTCCCATTAAGGTTTGCCAGTTAGAAGGTGGTGATCTTCCTCCTTCATCTTGTGTCCACGCTGGTGTAAGTGTCAAAGTGACATCTCTTTGGTTTGCAGTATTGTTGGTGTCAGTGTGGATGCATACAGTTCAGGAATTGCCTAAATTGCTTGCCACATAGGGTCCTATTAGTTCTGTTCTGCAGTTAGCCCGTGCCATAGGGCTGAAAATAAGTGTTAATTAAGCGTAGGAGACCTATGTTAAGTAGTTGCACTTGGAAAGCTGGCTGAGAAAACGCGTTAGGTTGGCAGGCTTGTATATTCACTAACTTGGTATGAACTCTTATCTAGAACACGTAAAAACAGGTGCTGCTTTCATGCTGAAATTAGTAAAACCCAGCTTGGACTAAGTGTATGTCCGAAAAGACGTGCAAACCATACTTCTTCCAGTAGCCTGAAACGCAAATGAAATTATGCTGCTGTTCATGTGCAAGACTGAAATTGAGTGAATATATGTGATAACTTTATCTCACCTGCTATTATTGGTAACGAACTGGGAGGGAGGGAGCAAAGCAAGGAGAAAGCTGGGGATATTTGAAGTGTTCTCTGGCAGTGCAAGAGCATTACGTCAGAAGATGCAAAGTTTCAGGTCAGATATTGAGAAGAAATGACTAAGATCACTTGAGCCATTTGCAGGGAGTTCATTTATGTGTATTTAGCAATCTTCATTGTATGATCTCATAGTGTATTTCTGCAAGGTCTTTTTTAGGAAATGGAGCGTCTGGTGCCTAGGTTGGGAAAAAACAGATGCCTGAAGATCTGAGATGCTGTGTGTTTCAGATGTGAAGCAGTGAGTTTTGGTTATAGCTGCACCATCAGAGGTGGATTTCTTGTGTGAACTTCCTTAATTTTTTTAGTGAAAAAGGTCTGCTGAGGAGTTGTCATATTTAATGGACCAAGCCTGGGACAGCACAACTTCTCTATTTAAATAACAGTACCTTCAAAACTGGGTGGTGGAGTGACTGCTTTTCAAAAGATTGAATTGTTGCATGTGACAAAAGCTGACATGCTTCAGTTAATGTAGATATGTCTTGATCAGGAGGTTTCTTCTGAAGTTGGTAGAACTTAGATTTGTAACTTCTTTTTTTTCTGCTCTTCAGTGTTTAATTTAACCAAGTTGTCCTATTTCATTGAAAGCCATGTAACATTTAGCTGATACTGGATGCATATTGCTTTTCTTTGTTATTGTTTTGAAATGACAGGCCTCATGCAAACACAGTACTTTTAATAACAAAAAGAGTTTTAGTCCCTGATTGCTACATGCTTAGCCTAGGATGTTAGATTCAGTAATTTAGGTTGTGTAAATTGGCCTACTGTCAGACATCTTCTGTGGAGTTAAGAAATTAAAATATAATAAGCCTTATTCTGTTACTTAGTTTTTTAACTGAGATGAAGATAGTGTACTTCAGACCTATTAATTTAAAAATGTTCCTGCTCCAAAACGCTTGATGTAGGAGTTTTAATGCGGTGTAACATTTTACAAGAACATCTCTTTTTAATCTTACCCCATTTGGCTTTGTAGGGAAAGGAATTGTCCTAGAAATCCCAATTTGTGGTGCTGCGTGGATCCCCACCAGCATGATCAATCCAGATGAGACAGTCTGATCTGAAATACTAATGGCATATGCTGGCTTTTGTGAGCTTGCCATGAGTTATCACTGTCTGCTAGCGACTGCTGCGCTTGCTGGCGAGGAGCACTGGAACGTGGGACTGCTGTGGGTTGAGAATGGCAGTATTTCACTGTGAGACCTCTGCTACCCTTGTTTCTGTAGCTAAATCTGCACCTCTGCACCTTGACTCTCAGCTTAACTTTTCTTGTTCCCTGAGCTCTAGCAGAGGGCAGTTGCATTTCTTGGCTTCTCGGTCTCTTCTGTGTTTCTGCAGAGCAGTGTGAACAGCCTCCCACCTGTTGGGAGGAACAATAGAAGAAAAAGCCTTACTCGGCTCCTATTTCCTCACCCCCTACTTTAATCCTGAAAAAGTTGTTGCTTTCGATAACAACCATCTCCTGAAAGCAAACAGGCTTTCTGGGACCTGCAGATTGGAAAAATCCTGTGTGGTATTGTAGACTTGTTACAATTTTCGCAATAGCAACCGGATTTAGATGCTGGGAATCAATATGATTTTAGCATTTTGTTCTCAGTGAAGTGTGCAGAGGGATTTGTGTGTGTGTATGCATGAGATTTGCTGTTGTGGGTCTTCGTTGAAAATGTCAGGATAGATAGTTTGAGGAAGTGAGTGGGTATGCTGTATTGTCAGAAATCTCCTGCAGAAGTGCTTTTTTCTTTTTTGCATCAGAATTTCAAAGCAGAACATCTGTTTCAGTACAGAATATGTGTATTAATAGTAGAAGAAAGGGCAGGATAGGCTATCTGAATTGAAATACGAACCTTTAGAAAGGTGCTCACTGAGGGCATGGGGATGAATGAAATCAATTAGGAGCAGATAAAGGTAAAAAGCGAACCAAGAAAGCAGAAAGATTAATATTTTTAAAAGTGTATCTGTGAATCTGTTATTTACTCTTTATTTTAAAGTAGGTCTTGCTTGTGTGAAAGATACTTGCAGTTCTGTGATGTCTTGTGTAGGTGTAAGGAACCTCCTTGAGGCTTTTGTATAGAGCTGCAGCATTTGTAACTCCAGCTTGTAACTGGACTAAACTAAAAGTCTAACTCAGAAATAACTTATTTTATAAATGCTTTGCTCACCTGCATTTTAGAGTAAAGACAACATTGTTGCTAAGATTAGCAAATTCATGCACCGTGAAAGTCCATCTGCAGTTTTTCGGGCACATTTTTCTAAGAGTGGGCATGTAGGAAATGACTGTCTTGTATTTCAGTTTTACATTTACCTCAGATTATTAAGAAGTTTTTATTGAACTTCTACAAAATGCCTGTAAAGGAAAAAGGAAGCTTAGTAGCACCCTTCGGTGTTAGCTCTCCTGGCCTGTGGGTTAGCACGGCCAAAGCAGTGCTGCACGGCTGGTGAGCTCCTGGTAAAAGGTGTGGTATCATCTGCTTCCCTTTGGTAGGTACACACAGCCACTGGCATATCAAGTTCCCAGGGAAAAACATTGTCCATGTGGTGTTAACAGCACTATGTGTGTGTTGCAGGCTTTCTTCAGTGCTGGTTAAAAACACAAACAAAAAACACAGAAAAAGCGAATGTTTCTGAACTTTACTCCAATAGTTAATTGACAGGAATATTTGTACTTTCAGGGAGTCTGAGGCTTCAGAGGTTTACTTAATAATATGCTTTGATTTGTGTCATGTCTTCATGTTTTTCTGAGTTGTTCCTGAATTGAACCTCATAACTAACCTTGAAATGTGTATTTGGGAAGGGTATCCAGTAAGTATCACGGAGGTGAAGAACCACTGTGCTTGGAAAAGCTTTGGTGTCCTGCCTCCTGTTCTTCCCATCAGCTTCATCAAGTCTGAGCTGTTGGTTCCATCTGTGCTTTTTAGTGAGGTTAATGAGTCCTCTGGATCCTCTGCTGTCTCCTCATGAAGGCTATAGAGGCATCTTTTAGTTTATTTTGATAAACTAAACTAGGCTCTCAGGCTCTGAGAGGCTGGAAATCTAATGTGCTGGATTACAGTGATGCACTGGTCTGTCTAAACACTGTTTCATGCTTCAAATTTGCACAGGTATTTCTGATAGCTTAATTTGGAACTTTTTTTCTTTCATCCACTACTGTCAGTTATCTTCAGTGAGTTTACTATTGTGTGCTCTGGCTAATTTGGCAGAAATACAGTAGCACACCTGTGCCTCTTTCAGGTCTGATTTGTGCTGCTGGGTTGTCCAGCAGCACTTGACTTGGTGCTAATAATTGTGCAGGGAATATTTTGAACAAAGTCCTGCTTAGCACATGTTGGTGAAGTGAAATTTCCCATTGATGAGTATTTTTGAGGTCAGTAAGCCACTTTGGAAATCCTGATGTATAATTTAATTATTTTATAACCATTTTTAAATAACGTTTGGTGTGTATTACTAAATCAAAAAGTAATATGGGTGCCTTATACACATCCCACACTTTGTGGTTATCTTTATTACAAATAGTCCTTGGCTGAAAGATGAATATTTGCTTATCTGCCATGACTTGTTCTCTATAAAACCAGGCTGAATGACCTGTTTTATGTTTCTGTCCTTTATACAGTAAATTAGTTTGTTTGCAGTGTTGCCCTTGGATTGATACCAAACTATGATAACCACCCATGTCTTACTTGCCGTTAAATATTATTCAACAGCTCTACTTTTTTTATCAGTTACTTTATTGATGTTCCTGTATTTAATAATGGTGGAATGTCTTCAGTCAGTAGGAATACTCATATATTGCTCTGAATTACTTTGGGGATGGAAGTGAAATAAGAGTTGAGGTTGTAGAGCACATTTGGGAATTTTTAATAATGCAAAGTTCTTGGTGTTTCTGTGGGCTTGCTGTTCTGCATAGAAAGTAATTTTCCTTTTCTCTTAAGTAAACTTTCTCATTGAGGTTCTATCTTGAATTCTGGTTTGTAGTCAATTTTTATTTTAAGAATGCTTTTTATTGATGGGTTTGAACATTTACTGAGACTAATGGCCATTCTTTTTTAGTCTATCCCCAGTGACTTAAAAGTGTTTTGAAGGAGAGAGTTGTTTTAGTTTTTACTGCACTGTACACCTAACAACAGGTTTACTTTCATTGAAGGGAAAAAATATTCATCTATACTCCTGCTATGTATCTGCCAGACATTTTTAACGTTCTTTTTAAACACTTGCCCAAATGACTGTTCCCAATACCAACAATTTTGCATCATTCTCATCTCCTGGTTTAAGTGGCAGAGTAAAACGTTAGGTTTTTTAGAGATTCTAGTGCTGTTACTAATCCCATTATTGGAAAACTAGTATAGACAAGATTCAGAATAATTTTCAAATCCTGGAAGTTCTGTACTTTGCTTTAGTTGTGGTTTTGATTTCAATGGAGTTTGAATTTTAATGCTGATTTCAAAGCATGAAGAAAAATTGTTTTACTTTTGGAAACTGTTTATTTTCCAGAGTAGGTGTGTGGTCATCTGTGGTTTTCTTGCACTTGTTAATTCTGTTTACTAATTTCCTCCTCCTGCTGATACTGACTTTAGTTAATATTGAAGCTGTTATTTTCCAAGTTCTTAGTTTCAAGTACTGGTATACACAGGGTATATTTTCAGCTATAGACTGATGTGCTAAAGCTCCTTGTAGTAATTGAGCAAATCATACTGATTGCTGGGGTGAGCAAGCTCGTGCATCTGCTGGAGACTTCAGCCAAAGATTTTGGTTTCACACCGCACCTCGTAAGGTGTGCTTGGGTAAGATTCCAGGTGGGGACTGGAAAAATAGGAAGCCATTGAAATGGTGACTCTACAGCAGCAGCAGACAAGACTGATCAGGCACCTAGACTTACAGGGTGCTGCAGGAGAATGGAATGCCATTTTCTCACAAACAGACCTTGAAATGTGATTGAAATGAAGAAACAAGACAGTGCTCTCCTTCACAGGATTGAAAATTGTCAGCACTAGGCATCTGATGTATTTCAGCATAGCCTGGTAAAAACAGTGAGAGAAACAGTTGCTTTGCTGCTCTTTTTTGGGCCACGGGGTAGGAGGAGGTTGCTGAATTTAGCAGGAGAACAAGAGGTGAGTCCTTTATGTCTTAAAGAAAAAAAAAACAAACGAAAACCACAAAATAAAGGAGGAGAATAGGGACAAAATGTACAAATTGAATTATGCAAAGGATTTGGGATCTAAACAGAATAAATGGAAAAGAGGCAAAAACATGTTCTAGAAGAGAGGCAAAAAATGCAGTGTAAAGCAAGCTCCCATGGATCTATAACAGAAGACGTTCCTGTGATGTCTTCCTTTCAGTGCAGCATCCTGGGAATGTGCAGAAGGGAACATTTCAAGTTCCTCTTCTTCAGTCAAGTCCTTCTGTCTGACTGAAGAGGCGTCTTAGCTTTAATCAGGTGAACTGTTATTGTCCCATTTCAATGTACGGGATGGAGAACAAAGTAAAAACAAAGGCAAGATGTTTGAGGTGAAGTATTGCACAGTAAAAATGCAAAGCACAGATTACAGATGCGCAGGTTTCACATCTCTCTCTGTGGGGTGCAAGGGTTACTTGATGAAAGCTGAAGCAAAGCAATTTTGAAGTCTGGCACTTGAGTTGTAATTATTTCAACTTTTCAGTTAAAATACAGGCATTGTCGGCTAATTATTGCCTATGGGGACTATCCTTTCAGCTCCTGAGAGTCCTCTATCCCTTCATGTATTCCTGTAGCAATTTTTTTCCTGGAAAAGAAAATATTCCCTAGCTCATTGACTGATACTCTAACTGATGGAGAAAATCTTCAGATAAGGCCTTTTCTTCCTCTCTTAACTCTGGATTTGACTTTGTTTGAAATTTCATTTTCTGCATGTCGATATTACACACAATCTGGTTTCAGTCTGGGGTGGGCTTAGTGAGGTAGATGGGCGTCTCTTCAGCCCTGCTGTAGATTGAGATGGCCTAGCAGTGTTTCAGCTACCTGTAAAGCTTTCTTTAAAGTGCCTAAAAATGTGGTATTTCAGCTTATTACTGTAAAGCTAAGATCTTTTTAGTTCCTTTGTTGTTGGTGGCGCTAATCATATTTAAAACTCCTACCACATGTGGAAGTAATTCCCACAATGATAACTGGTCCTCAGTGAAAGTATAAAAGTTTCTAGCAAGTCACACACGATAAAACCCATTAATGTTTAGTGGGCCATAGTGTGTAGTTATGCTTCTTTCTGTGCCTTACAGTTTAATTTCTACTTTCAACAGAGGTGGTGGGATTTCCACTTTGTTTCACTTCACTTTCAAATAAACAGCAAAAGCCACTATTATGAATTTTGCAAAATGTAGGGTTTTAATCACCACTTTCACAAGAGCTTTAAAGAATATGTGTTTTCCCCACACCTGTTGAAAAGAAATTTTGTCCTGGTTGGTGTTGACAGGAATTGATTCATTTGGCAAAACCCCTGCCCTGACAGGCCCTGAAATCCTGGTTGGGCCAAGAGGAAGGACACCTCTAAAGTCCTTTTCAGAGAGTAAATTTAACCTGAGATGTAGATCTGCAAAAAATGCCTTTTCTCTGAATATTGAGACATGGGACTGGAAGCTCCTTGCTCTGTGGGTGGAAGGGTGGGTAGGCATTTCCTAAAAATTTCCCTACTTCTTCAGTTCTCTATGAGGTGAATATTCAAGAATGATTGTATTCTCCCCACATCCTGCAAACCCCTCTTTGTAGGGGTCAGAGGTAGAGAATACAAAGCAAAGGTTGTGTATTTTCATACACTAAAATGATAGACTTGTTTCATGTCTTGAAAGCCTGTAAGGAGATTGCTCTTTAGAATATTGTGGTATGTACTGTAAGATGTCCAAGCTATAGAGAAGGAAAAACAAAATATTACTCTGCTCACTGACTCCTAGGAGGGGTAAGAAGAAACATTTGTTTGCTCTTATGGTTCAAGCTGATGTGTTGTAACAGTGGGATGGACAGTGTTGTGTTCACTTTGTGAATGTGTTGGTTTGGTTTAGGACAAGGTATGATTATAATTAGTAACAAACTTCATCTCCAGCGCTTGTGGATCACTGTGGAAGTGTTTCTCTGGAAATTCAATGTGTGTAAGATGAAATTGGGAGAGATTTAAAGCCTCTTAAGAGGTTATTTATATTGAGTGACTATGGGCAACTAGCTAGTGGGAAAAACTTTGCCATCGCTCCCTAATGATTACCTAAGTTGTATTTAAATTAGTCATATAAAACAAACAAACAAAAGCGACAACAACCCCATTCACTGCCCTTCCCACCCCCACCCTCCCCCCCCAAAAAAAAAGCTTAAAGGAAGTGAATCAAGAAATTACATGGTGAGCATCTAGAGTTTGGAAACCCCGTAACTGTATTTTAATCTGGTAGTCCTTACCCCTGGTTTTAATAAGTTTAGAGGAGGGCGGGTTGATTGATGCAGATACACCAGAGGTTATACACGCCTGAAAGAAGGATCTACAAGTGCTGAAGACCACTTTGATCTAGAAGAGAAGGATGATGAGTACACCTTGTGCTCAGGACCCAGTCTAGAAGTGAGGAATCTTGCAGTTTTCTGCTTGGGAACAGGGGGAATTGCTGATACCTGTGGCACGGTGGTGGCACTGCATGGAGTGCCGTGGCACCTTCTGTCAGGAAAAATGGGATATAACAGAGTTATACTTTGACTCTTACTATGTACTCTGATGAAGAAAAGAATGTTTCATATTTGCATAGTTGCAATGATTTACCTGGGCTACATAAAGTGAAGTAGGATATTCATGAAGGTTATTGGGGAGTGTGACTGTTAAATCTCTTTTCACTGCTTTTGTTTGTGCTCTTTTGTATTTGAATAGAGAAACAGTTGTGGCAGCAAAGCTGCTTGTGACAATAGTTTGCTGTGGTTTTGTTTTGAGCAGAGGTTTGTTATTTTAGAACACAACTTGGTGCCTGTTAGCACCAACATATATACCTATGAGTAGAAGGTGTGTATTAAATTAGTCACCTAATAGTCTACTCTTCTGCCGAATCTTTTGCTTTTCCTGCTCTGAAACTTTGGGAGTGTGCAGTTTTGAGTTTGCTTATTGGTCAACCCACCAAAGTGGACTAGTTAATGTGTGGTTGCCTTAAAGATAAATCTTGATTTATTTGTGGGTAGAAAACAGGCTAAAAAATTATTTAAAATATGTTAATTTAAGAACTGTTTATGCATTAGACATCTGATACCACAGAATAATATGGACTTCAGTAATAGTTTCTTGTAAGTTCTAGTAGTGAATGGTGGTAGTGCTGAGATTTAAGCTGTTGTTGATAATTGGCCTCTAAGTAGCATAACACAACCAGATTACGTTAAAATTGAGTGTTGTTGATGCAGGTCAAGCAAAACCACAGCATTTAAAAAGAATGGTTATTCTAATGATCACGCAGGGTATGGAAAATTATTCATCCCCCCCCCCCCGACAAAACAGCATATGCTACAACAGTAGCTGTAAGTGATATCTGTAAGCAATATGATCTTTTTTTCTATCTTTTATGTCCAGAAACCTGCACATTTGAAAATTCAGACAAACTGAATCTACCAATCTAGTTATGTGTTTGTGTGCATCCTTGTGATGGTTTTCAGCGGCTTTTATATTGAGGCTGAACAAAAGCAAAACCTGTTCCATATGCTTCTGTTTTCCATTTGTTTTACACTATTGATTAACTAGGAAATTATTTCCACTACAAAAAAATCCGGCAATGTCACTGGAAGCCAAAGAGTAAAGCAAAAACTTCTTTCAAGTAGTCATCAGCAAAGGATTAATAGAGAGAGGTATTTCAAAGTTTGATATGACAGTGTAGTTGTATTTTCCGAATTGGTTGCCTTTGTCAATGTAAACCTTCAGTTGGGTACAAACTGTCCAAAATGGGGAAGCAAGACCTGGCAAAGCAGGTCTTGTATTTTCTGAAAGAGAGGTGTTGCCAAACCTTTGTGCTGGGAGTGGTCACCTGCCTGTGCTGGGCTGAGAGGGGAGTTGTCTAACACAGCCCCATTCCTAGTGCCTTCCTGGCCGTGTTTACACGTGCAGTCCTTTACAGTCCTTCTGAGGAACATTTAATGTGTATTTTGAAGCAAATATTTTGCTTGTATGCAGTGAATTTGAGGACTTAGGAGCGATGGGCTTGTTGCTTATATGTGCTATACTCATTTTACACACACATTGGAAATCCACTGCTACTGAAAATGCAGCAAGTGTACGAAATGTGTCCTGCATGTGCAGCAATGAGACACAGAAACAGCCTCATGAAATAGAGCCATTTGGAAAGGTCCGTGGGCTAGATTTAATTTTCCTGCTGGGTCATTCCTGCCTTGGCCTATAATTTCTGTTGGCTCATGTTACAGCTCTTGTGTGCTGGAAGCAGAGACTCTAGCCCCGGTAACTGTCCGTGAGCTTGTTCTACATGATGATGTTTAAGGAATGAAAAATAAGTGCTATAAAGCATGTGTCTGATAAATAGTCAGATTCTTAAGGTTGTCATGTTGAGCGTTTGAAATAGGAAATGTTGAATGTGTGCAAGTACAACCTTTCTGGTGCTTTATTACCACATAGTCTTTAGTTACATTAAGACTTGCACAGCACTGTGTGGTCGTGGTTAAACTGCTAAGTAAAAGTTCTTTGAGGTTTTATACATTTTTCTAGACCCTATCTTGACATTTTCTCTGTCACAGAAAATGTGGCTTTTCACATGCTGCATTTGTATTAACTACTTAATGCTGGTATTCTGATATAATAAAAACCCTTGAAAAGAGAACACTTTTTTTACTGTTTTGAAGAAAACTGTTTTAATTGTTTTTAAATTATGTAAGCAAATTCAGGAATTGATTGTATTAATTATGAATTTCATATAGCTTGTTACACTTTGTCTGTAATTAACCAAATGCATTAGTTTTATAAATATTTACATTTGTCAAATGAGCCTGTTCTCCTAACTTGCTTATTTCATTTTCACCACTTGTGTGATTCAGTTGTGGAAGATCTTCTGTGATCAGTTGTGTTGATCTTGCAGGTCAGCATCAAAATGCAGAGAGAGAAGCTATTTGAAGTGTGTTCAAATCTGGAGTGAAATGGAATTACATTCCATCAAAAAATTTACTTCATTGTTGATGCTGAGAGATTATTTAGCATGTATGAATACTACTGACTTATGTTTAGGAAGCTGGTCGGTTCTGAGGGCTTTTTTGAAGCACTATCCCCAAACCACAAGATGTGTGCACCCGTGTCTTGGAGGTTACTGAGTTTTTGAGAGGTCTCACAAGGCTGCATGAGCGATGTTGCACTGAAAACATTTGACTGTGGTTAAAACTGACTTGGGAGGAAAATGTATGTCTTGTCTTGTTTGAGTCAGCTCATTTCTCCAGTCAGTCTGCATCCATTGCAGATCCATATGGCAGTAGGCTGGATCACTTGGTAGGCATCCAGGGAAAAACCTCTGTGACTGGAGTTGCTGGTACGAGTGTTGTGACAGAGGCATTTGGACTTGTCTGGCCAAAACCTAATTGACCTTTTAAAAAGGAGGGGGGTGGGGGGATAAAGGGGAGAGAGAATTTCCAACTATAAATGGAGATTAAAAGGAGCTGTATTTAAACACTTTAAATGGTTGCTTATCATAAAGTTATTCCTTTATTATTATAATAAAACTCAGATATCTTTCTTTTCCCCTGTTGCAGCAGAACTCATCTACTGAATAGTTGAAATGGAATAGGGCTTGTGTTTTGAAGCAATTCTGCATGTGGCTTTAATGTTACATGATAGGTAACATTTAGAGTAGTTGAAGTTATCAGCTACAAGGATGAGGTTCAGTAGTGAATTTCTTTCTCCCTTAGTGTGTTTTGAAAATAACTTTTGGTAACCCTGTAAGTTTGGTGTGGGTTTTTGGGGGGGATTGTTTGTTTGTTTGTTGTTTTGGTTTTTTTTAAAACCAGGCAACCAAAAAAACCCTTTCCTCCTCATCTACGAGGTTTGTGGTTTAAAAAAAAAAGTTAGGGTTCTGAAGGAAACATTCCAAGGTATTGATGCTTGTTTGGGGCTTCTAGGAGATACTGTATGCCCAAAGATAACAGTTCTGTTAAGTCATCTTAAAGAAGGGAAAAGGGAAAAAAATATTAAAAGAAAAAATGAGAAAGAGAAAAGGTACTTTTCTGTCAGAACTGAGGAAGTGACCCTGGGGATTTGCCATAGATTAAACAGGAAATCACACTACAAATTAACCCCAGAGCTTGAATTCCAGCTCACCACTTGAACTGGAAGAGCATTCACTCTTTTCTCTGCAGGCAGGCCACCCAGCTGAATGAAGTACCTTTACTTGCAGGGGAAGGCTGTGCCCACATCCTTACTGGGGCTTGGGTGGAACTTCCTTGTCCTCCAGCCCTTCCAGCCAGGAATGTGCTGCTGGGCAGTTGCCGCAGTTGGCAGTAGTGGGAGCAACTCTTCTCTGAGTTGCTGTTGACTTCTGGTCTTGCGGTGGTTCACGTTTCTCCTTGTCTGAAATGCACGTTGCATGCAATGTGGTCGTTTCAGATGCAGCTGGAAGGTTGGTAGGAAAAAACAGCTGCATTGTAAAAGTTTCTCCTGTAAGGGAACAGTATCAGCTCACTGGAATTTTTATTGCATTTGTAGATCAGTAGTTTTCCGTATCGTTTTAACCTGGTGCCAGAAAGTAAGGCCAGAGCAGTCACTTGAGTTAGTACTGGTAGAAAAGGAGAGTGTACTTCAGGAGAATTGGGAAGCTTAGATTTTATTTTATGCAAGAATTGCATATTTTCAAATCTCGTCACTATAACACTCTGCACTTCTCACTCTTTTTACCTCATCATATTTAGTAGGACTTTTGGGAAGGCTTCTTTCTGAAGTGACAGCTTTAGTTCAGTGTAACATGTGCAGCCACTGAGATCATCTCTTCCCGAAGCTGCCCCAGCCCTTCAGTCTATATTCAGTAGCAAAGATTGAGTTTCTTGTGTCACATTAAACTGCTCTTCAGCTCCATCTGCAGGGTTACGTTGTCCATAGGGTCCGGTCAACGGGAACTGCTCTGTAGAGAGGTGGGGGAATGGTAAAGAGGTCATGGTTGTTCTTACCTTAAAGATGAAGGACTTTGCAGAGTGGATTAGGTCAAAACAGTGCTTGGTAGGCTGTCTGCAGCAAGATCCCCTGAAACCTTGTGTCACCCCTACCCTGGATGCTACTGGAGGTGATGCTTTGTCAGCCTGCAAGCTGGGTGTGCTTGGCATCTAGCTCTTAGGTGGTCCAGTGTAGGTGCCCGGAGCAGTTTGTGAAACACTTTTTACTGAAGTTGTGTCTGAAATGAGACCTGAAATTAAAATGCAAGAACATGTTCATGTCAGGTCACTGTTAATGTGCTGATACGGACTAAGGAGTAGGAATTAATTGGATTGTTGAACTTGCTTACTGTGCAGTATCACAAAGGTTTGTAGGGCTTCTAGAAGAACTAACTGGGAAGGAGAAGAGAGAGCTGGAATTTAAAAAATTCTCTTATAGTTTAGATTTTTATTTGACTGTGTTCAAGCTGACACCTTATTGGAAGTCCTGGATTTTGCTTGCTTCATAAAATAGTGCCACTAGAGCAGTGTAGTTGGGGTGTGGTGCAGTGATACAGGAAGTCACTGTCTAAAGTTTAGGAGAAATGTTTCTTAGTTCTTTTAAAATTAGCTAATTGGATTTTAAGCTCACAAACACAGGTTTTTACAACACTTTATGCATCAGCTCTACTAATGATGAGGATTTCATGTGCTGCTGCAATAGAAATAATAGGATTTTTATTCCTAAAAAAATGAGAGGTTTTGTGTGTTTTATGTGCATGAGGTGCTTCATCCCCCCCTTATTCTTGATTTCTTGCAAAGTAACACTATAGTTCTTGCCATTTATGGTCTTGACCATAAGAATTACAGATTGTCCTTAGTGGATGGGTCCATGAAATGCTCTGAGTTAGCTATATGTGGAGTTCTGAGGCAGAGGAGAGAGGTGGATGTGCCTGTTATGCAGAAAATCTGTGGTGGAAGTAGATTGCTTGTTTCAGGTTTCTAGATTGACTGGAATCAGGTTTGATTCCAGTTTGATAGAGGTGTTAGCATTTTGTATCGCTCAGTGCCTTAGCAATTTATTTTGTAATATGGTACACAGAACAGAGCAAATTACTGTTAGTATTTTTGGATGTTGAATGTGGTATGGATAATAGAGGAAAACCAACAATTCTGTACCCTCAGAGCAGACCTAGTGTCTCTGATTTCCATATTCTGTTTCATTCTTTTTGCTGATCATATCAAGCCTCTTTTCAAATACAGATATGTAATAAAAAGACAGGTTATTCTTTTGGAAAAACAAAGTATTCACATCCAGAAAAATCTGTTTGATTATGGGCTAAATGAGTAACAGATTTCAAGATTTTAGGCAATATTAAGGTAAATGTGAATTATTTTATTACTTGAGATAATTGAATTGTCTCCAAGTAATGAGTGACAAGATGTAGGGCAAGTTTCAGAATGAAATTTAGAAGAACTATGGTAATGAATCACATGCTTTTGTACCCAGTCTTAATTAACTATATGGTGTTTTTTAACCAAAAGATTTGTGTCGAGATTGCTGACCCTTTGGTAATTAAATGGACATTCATTATATGAAATACGATGTGTGGGTATCTGGAGCTTACAGTTCATACTTAGATGTGTAGGATTCCTGTTGTTCGGCTGAGAAATACATCCTGTAAATGGACGCAGGTGCAGTCACACTCAGCTTTTCCTTTGAGCCACCCGTCTGCCAGGCGGGCTCCTGCCCCACGTTGGGCACAGGGGTCGGTGCAAGGCAGTTTAAACAGGGCTGAATTGTGGCTGTTGGTCCTTGATTGCTGCGTGCCAGCACTCTGCCTGGGTGGTACGCCTGTTTGGGAAGCAGATCCAGGAAAGAAAAATGGGAGGAGGAAGGGAAGGGATTAGTTTTTGGGTGTCTCCTCCTGGCTGTGCTGGCCCCATGCCTGGCTGTGCGAGCACCCGTGCGGGCACAAAGAAGGGGCAGTGCTGTTTGGCCAGGAGTGGGCTGGGATCTTGGCAGCCTGTTCGTGCTGGCCTTAACACCCATCATTAATGTAACACCAGGATCTGGCTATGAAGTGTTGTGCAGGCTCAGTGCTGTAATAATGTGATTTTAGAGCTTTTGATTGGTGCGAAGCATGAGCAGAACAAATCTGTGCAAGTTACAGATGAATAGAAATCAAAGCAGAAACACCCTCATTCTTTTGGTTTTTTTAGAACCAAGTGCTTTCTAATTTAATTTTAGGTAAGCTTGGTCTGCGTTACTGCCTTTTATTATCTGAACCATTGAAAAACAGACACAAGTAGAAATCCTGTGTGGTGAAGGCAGTAGAGGAGTTGATTTTGGAACAGCATGCATGAATTTTAACGATTTGAGGACAATGAGC
>NW_020897759.1:3331469-3484294 GCF_003984885.1 Neopelma chrysocephalum
GAAGCACCAAAACAAACATGCAGCAAAACAGACAGAAAAACTTCTACGAGCCGAGAAAGAGAAAAAAGCAGCAGAGAGAACTGAAGTACTACAGAGTTTATTGGGGTAAGAACTGCAAAACTCCCCCAAACTTCTTTGAGATCCCTCAAAAAAATGGAGGGGGTGGACTCCTATTAATTGGAAGTCCTAAATGTAGTGGTCCTGAGAGCTCAGCCAGGACGAAATGTGTGAGAGAGGACCTTGGGTCCTCCCTTGCTGCAGCTTCAGAGAAGCTAGCAGCCATCTTGAGGCAGAGCACAGAAGCTCTGACAAGGGGCTTGGATCCCCTGAAGATACCAGACCGTCACGAAGGCTTCTGCACTTCGTCGACATGACCGTGGTGGAGCAACCTTTGTCTGGGGTAACGCAGCCCACGGAAAGACCCTTCGTTGGAGACGAGGGGCCGAGAGAGACTTGGAGACTCCCTTGTGTGTGTTGGCAAGGATGCAACAACTGCTGCATTGAAAGAGAGACACTACTGCTCTAGAGAGAACTGCTGCTCAGAGACTGGAAGGGGTCTTTTCTTCTTCTTCCCTCCTGGACTTTTTATTTGGAGGGAGAAGAGATTTAGCCCATTGTAAATATTGTATGTCATGGTAGAGATAGAGTTAAGATTGTATGTAATGTATTAAAGTATTTATTTATTTGTACAGTCTTATAATATAATTCCCTTCCCCCCATTTTGAGTCTTGTGTTTTTGTCTGGAAACCCCATCTCACATTGGGTTGAGATGTGGGAGGGGGGCTAGGAATCAGAAATTGGATTTTGGGCTCTGAAACCATGACAGTTTCCCTTTTCCAACCTTACAAAATGAATCACAGCCAACAGGGCTCACAAAGTTCCTTTTTGAACTTCCAAAGGAAGCATAAGGATGCATGAGGTACCTCACCAAGCTGGAACAGCACTGTATGTGTGGAGGTATTTTTTAACAAAAAGAAGGAGTAATTGAAGATTCATTTTGATGTCTTCTGTCTTGCCAGCTGTATCACACTCAAACTGATACTGGTGCAGGGTCTGGGATGTTTTCATATATTTACTCACTCCCACCTGCCATGCATCCACAGTACCCTTAGCTGTTTAAATATGTGGATTCCTTTTATTTGTAATTATAAATAAGTGTATTGGCCCATAACTTAAAGAATTCTGAATCTTTTGTCTTCCTCTCTTATTTTAAGGCCATCTGCAGATCGTTTACTCAGCCCAACTTTTGATCTATGTCACTTTGCTTGCTTTTCCTGTCAGAGATTACATTTGGTCTTGACAATTAGTTATTTGGTTATTGGTAACTACTTCCTTGTTGCTCTCTTCCACAGTGAGCCATGGGCATTACTGAGTTTGTCTTTTCATTGCCTAACTACAAAGGACACGAGCCTTTCAACAGCAGAGTGCAAACTGACAGTGAATTAACCTCTGGGTAGTGGAACCAAGGAAATCGCCTTTCAGTCCCAAGGCTGCTCCTCAGAGATGTCTCCTTGATGTCTAAAGCTCCATTGTCACCCTCTGTGCTATCAAAGGTATAAGAATAATTAATTTTTCTAGCTTGGGGGTTTGGGTTGTTTTGTGGAGAAACAAAGCACACACTGTCTGAATTCATTTAAAGTCAACTATTTGCAAGTCTCTTGAAAGCTGCAGCTTCGATAAGGGTTCCACCTCTGTTTTCTCCCTTTAATTTACTCCGTTAAAACATGTATGACCTCTCAGCACACCTTTGGCACTTGCCTGTGTTATGACTCCCTGCAGCTGAGCCTGCTGCCATGGCAGGGGACCTGGGTGAGATCTGATCGAAAGGCACAGCCCTGACCCCAAGAGCAGCTGGCCCAGCTGCTGAGGGGTCTGTGCAGAGCTGTGCCTTGCTTTTTTCTTGTGTTTTGGAAGCTAACAGCCAAGAGTCAAACAGACCATTTCCCAGAGTGGCCCATTTATTCAGACCTGGTCTTTTTGGTTGATTTTTTTTTTTTTGGTTCCTTGGGTTCTTTTGTTTTGTTGGGTTTTTACTTGCACAATGCTAAGGTGCCTTGCTGCCATGATGCGATTTACGTGGAAATCTCTGGCCATTTGCCCAAGTGTTGGATGTCCTGCAGACTTTATTTGCCTGTTCAGCAGTTGTTAGGTTCAGGTTGGATGCACTCTAGTGCTTTGGCTCTGTGTTGGTCACAGTGACCAACTGTCCTGACTGACCTGACAAATCTCGTGATGCTCAATATGACCTGCAGTGCCAGTGCCAGGCATTAAGGAAACTCACTCCCTCAACCCAGAGTCTCTCTTGATTTTTATGCTTCTCTGATGCTTTTTGTGCAGATGTTTTGCAGAAGTTATGATTTTGCTGAAGGCAACCATGAGACTTCTGTGATCCTCAGGAGCATGTCAGACCAGTAGGGAACTTCACATTGGAGTGAGGTCAAGGCTGGTGCAAATATCCACATCTCTGGAGATTTCTGGAAGGGGAATTGCCATCAGTAGGCATTATGTTGGTAGGTGAGAGGCCCCAACTACCCCCCTTTGGCTATTTTGCATGTGCACCATTGGCCACTGGTGACAATGGCTGCAGGACAGTGTGATGGCATGGAGGGCACCGCTGGGGGCAGGAGCCAGGAGCCTTGGGATGCTTGGGAGAGCAGGGGGAAGCCCCTGCTCTGCAGAAAGGGCTGTGAATAACCAGCTGCTGGTGGACCTAGGAGTTCCTGGGGGAGCTGCCTGTGGTCTCGAGGTACACAGTGCTCTGTGCAGAGGTTTTTAGTGAAAAGGTGCAGCTGCAGCACCTGACCAGGCTGGGCCATCCAGGTTCTTGGAAAGGATTAGTGATATTTGTTGCTATATGTGGGTGTGATTCATGCAGGGTCTGAAAGGTACAGAAGGTTTCTTGGCACTTGTAAATGCCTGTTACTTTTCCCCTGCAAATGAAGAAAATAAGAAAAAAAAAGAAGGTGTCTCAGTTTTGAAAAACAAAATTTCTGATTTTCTTGTCCTGGTGCCTCAGATGCTTCATGGAAGCCAGTTCAGTTTCTGTTTACTTTTAACAGCACTGGTAATTCAGGTGACCTTTTATTTCTTTCACAACAGCTAAACAGCACCTTATGTACTCTTAAAGAGCTTACCATCACAAGTGTCCTGACCAAAAGATGGTCCTTTTCCCCATTTGGGTGCCAGCACTTTGCTTGAGCCAAGCAGACTACTGAATGTCAGACTCAGTGGCAGACTTCAGAGTTTTTGGCAGTGTATCCCTGGGGATGAAGCTGGAGACAAAATTCTGACCTGGCATCAGCCACTTGTGCTGTAGTGGATTTAATTCTGCAAACAAGTGACCTGCTCTATGCAATATAGCTGATGGTGGGTGTCCTAAATTAGAAGGCAGAATGATTCCTGCCTAATGTGGGCATTTATTGGACTTTCACTCTGTATTTGCATGTAAATGCTTTTACATCATGTTATTTGGTCATGCAAAGGCCTCATTTTTTCCTCCTTTCCAGAAGAATTCGCCACAGAAAAACAAATGTGTTTTATTCCTCAGGAACAGTGAGCTTGCTTGCTACTCTCTGACAACTTATTAACAAGTTGGCTGTTAAACTTATGGAGGCAGCCCCTTCCAGGTAGGTTCATCTGCTATGATGCTTTGCTAAAAACTAAAAAGGTGTTATTCTTGGCAGTGGTAGAGACACTATGAAAAAACATCAAAGATCATTAATGCATCTTTTGTAAACACCATCTCTTACTAATATCTCTGTGCCTCTGCTTCTGACTGACTAGAAGTTGCCTGCTGTGATTCCTGCTTCAGCTGGTGCCCCTTCGGGGTCCCATAAGTGTGAGGCTCCTGAGCTTGTACTCATTATTATTAATTAAGGAGCAGCTCTGTTCTTGGCAACCTGAGGCACAGTTTCACGAATCAAATGCAAGCTGTGCTGAGCTGATCAATGAGGGTCTGTTGCTTTCTAAAACCGGACCCACTGCTTTATAATATAGTGACTTTTGATTTATTTTATTTGTTAGTTAATTGCTATTTGATCAGCCATAAAAGTGGTCCAGAAACATCCACTTTCTCTTGACAATCTTTGCCCTATGATTGTCCTTCACTTTCCATTTGACTTATTTGGAGGCAGGTGTGCAGTTTTTAATTGGTTTTTAATTCTCCTCAGCTCTGTGAGGCAGTGACTGAACAGATCTGAAATTTATTTATTGATCCATGTTCACAGCTCTGAATTATTCTTTTATCAGCCTTTACTGCTGGTTCTTTTCCTCTCTTATGCAGGAGGCTAACACTTCTTTTTTTTTAATGGAAGAATTACTAGAAAACAGTAAGTAAAACAGCAACCAAGTGTTTTGAGCTGGTGCTCAGCTGAGTTCCCATCTGTCTTTTCCAAAAGCCATACTCAGGAACAAGCACAGCTTGTATAAAGAAGCCAAGGGCGAGTCACTTATGGAGCCAAGAACTGAAGGATCAGATCATAAATTCAGGCTGACTAAGCTTTTGCTGAAGTTCCTTTACCAGAAGGTCTTAATATCCTTCCTGATAGACTGTGGTGGCTTCTGTACATGCTGTTTATCATGCTGCAATTTGAGACCCATAAAGCTGCTACCTGAAGCTCTTTTTGAGAAGGATTTTCTCAACAGAAATGCAGTTGGACTGGATGCACTGTTCAGAAGGGCTGAGCAGGGTGGACTTGTTTCAATCCACACTATTCCCTGCCTTTTTTTTTTGGGGGGGGGGGGGGGTTATTGCTGGCAGGTCTTGCAGAGTGCAGGGTGTGCATGTGCATGTTGGAAAGAGGAAAATGAAATTATTTGCATTGTTTCTGTTTTCTGGATGCCTTGATATGTTTGACGTGGAGTGAGCTGGTCTCCCACTATTTTAAAGTTATAGGCTGTGTGGAGTCAGAGCAGCTGGACCCACCAGGGCTACTCGTTCCTCTCCAGGTCTCTGGGCCTGACGACCTTTAGGGAAATGGCTGCTGGCCTGGAGATGGTGTGGGTTCTGTGAGGAGGAGCACAAATCGGACTGGGAACGATTCCAGGCCTGGAGAGATGTTTATGGGGCCTGAAAAGACTATTATTCCATGGACTGACTTGTTATTCCCCAGTTTATTACCAGTTTTATACTAAGTTCAATGTACCCCATGTTATTCCCTATGGTTTGTACTATTCAGGGCTTGCCTGGACTTGCCCTCAGATTTTTCCCTCCAAAAGTTGTTTACTCCCTTGTTCTCCCCTGCTTTCCCGCTCCTCTCTCACTGATTGGCTGATGGTTGCCGCAGTGGAGAGTGAGCTCCCATTGGTCCTTTCCCCTGGATACCCCCGAAGTTCCACCCATCTTTTCCCTCTCCCCCAATCCTATCCTGCCCTGAGTTGTCAGTCCTATGCTCCACCCCAGTTATTGAACCTCCCCTTACCCAAACCCTATTTAAGTCTGTGTTTCTCATAATAAAGTTGCCATTGCACCCTGACCTTCTGCTGTGTCAGAACCCCTCTGTGCAGTGCTGCGTCCCTATTCCCTTTCCCCTCGGGCCGTGGCAGTTCTGTCTGCCCCCCTCTCAAGTACAGCTGCCTCCAGTGTGCTGAGCTGCCATCAGTGCCCCTCTTCTTGCCCAGGTCCACTTTAAACACCAGCCGTGGTGCATGTCAGGAGAGGAAAAGCATGCTGATGGAAGTCAGGGTCATACAGGAGTCACCTGAACTTTGTACCCTGCCTTTTGGGGATTTAGAAGAAGAGAATCTGAGAAGTTGTGGGGAGAGAATCAGTATGGACATTGCCCATCCAGAAAGTTGCAAAGTTTTTCCTTGCCATCAGCTGTGCTCTAGCTTTGTGGGTGACCAGCTGTGCCAACCTCCTTGGGAGGCTTGAATAGGAAAAGGAACAGCCATGGAGGAGATCTCCCCACTTACACCAGTGACTGCTTGCCCAGGTTGAGTGCCACAGGATGCTGCTGCTGTGCTGGACAGCAGCTGTGTTAGTGAACAGCATTTGGGAGAGTTAACAGCTCCTGCTCCACGGGGCCAAGCTGGGTCACTGTTGGTGTGAGCTTGGTAATTAAATCTCAAAGGAGCAGCAGAGTTGTTTCCAACCCTAGCGTGCATGTAGCAATTAAAAGAGCTTGTAATTAATGGAGACTGGGGAGGGAAGTCAACTGGAACCTGTCAGTTTGAGCTCTGTTTTGGTGATGAAGATTTACTCAGCAAAGTAGCCAGTTTTCTTTTACAGCTTCCATAGGTCAGAGCTGTACATGACCCTGTGAACAGCCAGTGAGGCTTTGCAGCTGCATTAGACATACTCTCCCTGTCTAACCAGGGGGAAAATCCTGAACTCATTAAGTATTTTAACTGTCGCAGATATTTCATTTTACCTGTAGGCATCTCAGACTGACACTGTAGTGATACAAGAACGTACACATTTATGGAGGGAATCCTTGATTTAAATACATGGATATTTCCTTGGCCATGAGAAAAGCCCACTAAAATAATAATTAAAATAAACTCGGTGACAATTTCCCCTCATTGTGAAGACTGCAATGCAGAGCACTCAGAATTAGGAAGGTGCCACAGCTGGTTACCTCTTTAGTCTGCTACATGGTCTCAGGCATTTTTTTCTCTGCTGCAAGGCCTGTTTCACTGCTTTAATAGGGAGAGTTCAGGTGTTGCTTGACTCGTGGTTTTCAACCCCTGTGCAGAATGTGAAATTATGGCTGCCTCCTGGGCTTTGTATGGGTCTCATCTTGGAACGTATTTGGGGAGCTTCAGAATCAAGTATAAGGGCTGTTGCAGAGCCATTGCTACTGTTATTTTTCTGTACAGTCTGGCCAATGCCAGTGGCAAAATTATGTTATCCTTTCTCTCCTGTGGATTGTCTTAAGTGTACCTACCCTGAGAGAACAACACCTGGAGCTGAACCCAAATCCCCTTTTTTCACTGTTAGATTGCAGTGAGTGAGTAAATTGAGAGGAGTCAGAGAAAGATTGAGAGGAGTCAGAGAAAGTAAACCAAGGTGAGCCTTGGAGGACAAAACCAGATCCTGCAAGCGTTTTTGGGAAGTGACTTTGTATCTGCATGAGAACAGATTAAATGGATTTCAGGGGACAGAAGTGAAGTGTGTGCAAGTGTGCATATGTGTTCTCAGAGGGATGTATAGATGTGGCACTGAATGGAGCCAAGAGTAAACTCATACAGGTATGTGAAGGTATTACCATCAGACAAACAGAAAGCATTTTCTGAAGTGACATAAGGATGCTGCAATGAAGAAAACCAGCAGGAACATAAAGCAAGGTATTGATTTGACTGTGAATTGGAATAATATGCAAAGTGAAATTCCCTTGGGATTACCTATTTCTACCTGTATCTTTAGCAAAAGCTTAACTGCCAGGTGACTAGGTATTTTTTAGTTGATCTCTACTGGTTGCCATTAGAAGTTTTGTGCTGAAAGCTGGTGATATGCTAACAAGCACCTACACCTGCTGTCTTTTACTCCCTGGCCAAGACCCCTGGTCAGAAGTGGTGCCTGTGCATTGGGTAAAAGCTGAAGATGGTGCAGAACATTGTCTTGTGTCTTGCAATATCTGCAGGAGTTATGAACTGGGAGGAGCAGTTCCCATGGTTAGTCATCACTGGGGAGAGACATTCTAGACCCTGCTCCTTGCTGACTCTCGCAGAAAAAGCTGTGTAGTAGTAAAGTTGGAGAGAGATTAAATGTATTTACAGGTGCCCTACACTTTCCATTTCTTTGTGAGTAGTCCACTGCAAAGGACAGTGCTGTGAAGGAAAATTACTGTCATCTGATACCTGGAGAAGTGATGGAGAGACTCATCCCTTACCTGCAGCCTGTCAGCAGTGCTGACCCAGGCTCCCTTAATGAGGTACAGCAGAAAATCCTCAGACTGCCTCTTACACTGGCCTGCTCTGGTCACTGGGTGTGTTGTGCTGGCTGATAAATGTGTGGGAGCAGGGTGTGATTTCTGTTTATTGCTCTTCAAACAGGGATTTGCTTTTAGTTGCACAGTTTGTTCTTAACAAAAACATGTATAAACTGGTTCTGATCAGTGGCATCTGCACCAGCACTGCTAGAGCAAAATGAGTGCTTTGTGTATTTATTGAGGCAGTGCTATTTAGGCCTTAGATCTCTAATTCTCTCCTCTTTGGCTGGATTTCCTTTATCTGTAGTCTGGGCAAAGTTCTAGGACTGTACTCTGGCTTGTACAGCCATTATGTCAACAGTTATGAGTTTATTTCTTTACTTCAGGTAAATCTGTACTTTCACACGGACAGTATTTGCACTGACCAGAGGTCCTCCTTCTTTTTATAAAGCCCACACATGTTTTCTTTTTCTTTTCTTTCTTTTTTTTTGTGATAAGAGCATTGAAATAAAAATGCTTTTTGACATTACTAATTATAATCTATGTGTGTCTCTTGTAGACACACATTCTCTGTTACATGGCTGGGAGAATGTGTTCCATCAGGCCTTTTTCTGTGTGTGGTTTCAAAAGTCTCTTCCTTTCCACTTCTTTTCAACCACAGTGGTGTAGTTTGAATTAGTCTTTCAGAGGAGACCAGAGTTGTCACCATTAGCAGTCTGTGTTGATTACTGTCCCACAGACCTTCTCTTAGACAGAAAGCTCCCCCATTGATACAGAAAAGCAGATGGATTTTAAACTGTTGCTGCCCTGAATAAATTACCTCTGCAAGTCTGTCTGTAGTGTCTGTCATACCTCTGGGTGGTTATTTGCTTTCACACATCTGTAACCCTGCTAACAGGGTTGGCAGAAAAACTGTGAACTGGGTGGACTCCTTTTCCCAGAACTTCTTTTTCATTGGAGATGTCTGTCTCCTTCCTCTCATGGTTGAAGTAGGCTTTAGAAATCACTGTAAAGAGAAGAACACTCAGAGAATTTTCTGCTATAAAATAATGAAACTTGTGCCTAATTCTGCATATTTTGGTGATTTTCTTCCCTTCTTGGAACAGAGGCAAGCAAATTCCTCATGTTTGTAGGACCTATAGCTTGGAGGTTCAAATTGCTGCTGTGTTGGGAATCTTTACTGGCCTTCTCAGCAGGTCCTTGAACAACTAACTGAGAGAGTGACCAACCATCTCAGCAGGAATGGCCATGATGGGGTCTCTGCATGATCTTTCCAGGAACCTGCTTCTGTAACAATGACCTGATTTCGTCCTTCAATGCAAATTTCACAAGTTTGTTCCCAGCATCCAGAAGTCTACATCAATCGGGAGAATCAATCTACAAATAGGTTGAGTAAATAATTGAGCTGTACTGACCAGAGACAAATCTGGTTCCAAGGCAGTGAGAAGAAGAATTGTAGGTATTGCCTGGCAGTGTATAGCCTTCTCTATGTCTGAGATAACGACCTTGTTGAAATGACATGTCACCTCTCTGGGATTTAATAAGTGTTATATTGGAAGGCATCCCTCCCTGCTCTTAACTGACCCTGAGAAGCAACACACAGAATGGCCTTAGCCAAGAAATGTGTTGCAGGACTTCCAGCTGCTGATTTGCTGCCAGAGATGTTTGGAGGATCCATTCTGCCACTGAAGCTGCAGAGGCAGTTTTACAGCTTGAGTGTCAAAATGCATGATGCAGGGGGCAAAAAGCCCAAATCAAATTGTCTTTGAAGAACAGAATGAACTGCTGCTTCAGAAGCTCCAGTACCTTTTCCCATATCTGGGAAGCTTAGCAGAATAATAGTGCCCTGTGTAATGAAGCATGAAGGGGGAGCTACCAGACTCTTCCTTGAGATCTTTTTTGAGCTGCTGGTTTTGTAACAGCCAAACTTTGCTCATATATTCCTCCTGTCCCTTTTCCCACTCTTACCTGCTTCCCCATTCCTCAGCCTCCCCTCCCTCCTGCCAGTTGCAGAGAGACACCTTTGAAAGCAAGTAGCTTTCAAAGCCTTTTTATGGATTTTAACTGCTCACTTCCTGCTGTTCCTAATGGAGCCAAGCGGTTAAATCCTGAACTTGAAAACCTGAAAAGGTCAAAGGAAGTTAAATTCCAGGTATGTGGTGTTCTGGAATCGCCCCTGTGCACAGTAGGAGCAACTGTGACAGTGTGTTTAGTACACAAACTGCCTGTCTGCTGGGCCTTTCCTTGAGCCCCTGTGGTACTCATGGATTAGCATGGCCATCACTCATCCTGCTACTCCAAACAGCAAACCTGCAGGGCCAGCCTTGGTGTGATTGCTGTGGGAAGAGAATGCGTGACACCAGTTTATCCAGGGAGACACAGTCCTAGCAAGTACTTCTTGGGCAATCTTTGACACCCACTTTGGAAAACAGCTGGGGATGGATTTGCTCTCAGCTTGGCTTTTTAACTGAAAAGTGTCTTAGCCAAAATATGAAGTGAGCTGGAGAGACCTCAGCTACTGGATGAATGGCACAGAGACTGTTTTGTGGTATAAGGTGGAGAAGAAGTTTTCTATGGCTAGAATATTTACAGGCCAAATCCATATTTACAATCCAAATCCAAACCTCATTAGCATGGAATAACTTTATTACAGAAGCACTTAAATAAGTTCATAGGAATTTATGTGAAAGAGTCAAGTAAGACAGATGGCTTTAGTGAAGAACTTTTGTCTTTAAGTATTTTAATTTGCTAACTGTTTTTTAAAAGAATTGCCTTTAAATTTCACCCTTCCTATGGATTTTTTCTCCAAGTTTTTAAAAAATTATAATGTTATCTCACTTTCAGCCAGCTCCTGCTTTTAGCTGGCTGAAACTTATATTACCTAGTGATGTGTTTCTTGTTTTGTAATCCTAATTAGACTATTGAAAGAGTTAATAGATGCCCATTTTAGAGGCTGTTTTCGACATCTTAATTGCAATATAACTAATTTAAACCTGTGAGGTGTACTTATCAATGCAAGGTAATAAAAGCAGCCTGCAAAGTGCTAGTAAATAATTATAGGATTTTCCCTCATTGATATTGGGAATCTTTTCAGTTTGTGTGTGATTCATTAGTGGTTCATTCCGTACTGGCAGTTCAAATCTTGGAATTGACACTGTATGACCTTCTCATCTCCGAAAGCTACTCACTGATTTGCTTTTGGAGTGTGAATACTTAGGCAGTTCCAGTGATGTCTGTCTTTAATATGTTATTATTCTCAATCCCGGAATGAAAACAAGGGCTAGAAGCTTATTCCATCTCATTTGGTGGTATATTTTTACACTTATACAGTTTGTTCTGTTCATGGACTTCATCCATGGAATTAAGATGTTATGTCCTCTCAAAGATGGGGATATTTAGAAGAGGAAGATGCTGAAGCACTTCAATTGCTACCAGTAATTCAGACCCTTTCAGAAATTTTATCAGTGGATTGCATTGTGTATTTCTTGCCATTTCGAAATCATAAAGAGAACTTTTATAACAAATGATAAGACAGAGATAGCAGCTTTTTTTAGTCTTTCAATCATGCACATTTATTAAAAGAAAAAAATTGTGTTGTTGCTGGTTTTAGGTTTCACAAGCTTAATTATGGGTACAAATAAGATAGAGATTTAATACTGTGTCATCATAATATACCTGAACAAGTTTAAAGGGTCAAAAGGAGAAATGTTCATTTTCAGTATTCAGTTAATCAACCCTTACAAGCAAGTTGCTGCTGCTATGCTCTTTCATTCGCAAGAAGAAATTGTTATTCACCTCCATGGGAGGGAGTTGGGAGACTTGGAGCTGAGCATCCAACCCAATAAGAGGGCAGGGCTTTACAACTCTGCTGTTATCACTACATCACCCTCTGGAACAAAGAGCTGTACCTTACTCTGTGTGAGCTGTGCACATATGCTTCTCATTTGCCTCTGCTTTTTAGTCCTGGATTTGGTTCCAGGTATTGACTATGGCATAAACTGGTTGTTCTCCAGTCTGAGAAGTACCTGTTACTGTTGTCATGGCTGAACCATGTCTCCAGGCTGACAGCATTGTCAGACACAGCTCTGCAATGCCTTCAGATGGGTCTGCTTTCCCTTTTCCAGCTGTGTTTCACCAGTGCTCCACCAGTGCTCTCTATTTTCCCTGAGTTTTGTTTCTGTAAACTAAATTGACCAAATTATGCTCAGGGATCCAGGCTTGCTGATTAGTTTTAGATTGTGAAAGGCTGCCAACTGAGTAAAAGCCTTAACAGCATTTTGGACCATTCCCCTGAATGTAACTCTTAACTGTGGATTAGCTGCCTTAGAGAATTAGGGCTGTGATACACCAAACTTGCCACCCTTTGATTACTGCCTTAAGTGGTTAAGAACTGAGCCTGGGTCAGTAATGAATCTGTTTTGCTGTATGAGACCTGGATCCTTACGCTGCTTTGATCCTTTCGTGGACAGTTTGCAGTATAAACATGTCTTTCTCATCAGTGAAATTGCTGCCTAATGCACGATCTCTCTCAGCCTTTAGCGTTTATGCTGCTATGATGAACAACATCCTGAATTCCAAGTTAATGAATCGATGTAATTAGTACTCATTGTCCACAGACGCCCACACTCCTACTGAGGGTGGAGAGAACAGTCTCTTAACATCCCAGTGGCCACAGGAGGCACAAGGGAGTTCTTGTCTACAGCTTTTTGTTGGAAGCTTCCCAAAAATATTCTCTTTCCTTGCCTTGAGCTGACTCTTCAGCGTTTCTTTGCTGTGTCTTTTTTGAAGCTTCCAGCTCGCATGTGCTGTTAAAGCACGTGGGCATCCAACACACATTCTGTGCTTTGGGAGTTTCTTTTGGCTGGGAAGCTGCTCTGTGCCTGAGGTTGGCTTTCCAACTCTGACCACAGTCTAATGACTGCGGTGGGGAACTGCTGCAAGGGAATTCTGGCTTTGCTGGAGCGTGTGTGAGAGCTTAATGCTGCTTTCATAGCTTTGGTACTGTGTAGGAGGTACTGCCAAAGGAGATGAGAAATCTGCACCCAGAGCTATGTCTGAAGGATTGGAGAGAGTGCCCCAGGAAGACATGGGCCGGTGGGACTGAGAGTTTAGGTGCAATGTGAGACAGTGTGGAATGGAGTGATCCTTAGCATGTTTGAAACAACATTATTAGCCTAATAGGTTATATAGAAAGGCACTTTAGAGAAGTTAGAAGCACAGTATATAAAAATAGAGAACACTCCATTTCTGGGTAGTATGAAACAGCACTCACAAACTTTGTCTTATGCTTGGCATGAAGGTTTAGTGAACATGTCTTAATCTGTGGTGCTCAGACTGGTAGTGCTAACAGTGTTTTAAACACTTGCATCTCCTTGTTTTGGCAGTGGGCACTTCCTGGGGTAAGGGGTCATTTTCCTTTACAGAAACACCTTCTCCCACAATGCTAAATAAAAGATTTCTGGATGCCTGTTTATAAAAGGTAAATCTCTCTGGGTTTCATTTTGAAAGATTTCAGTGCATGTGCTTTTCCGTCCTGATATCCTGAACTGGGCTTGAAGAATGAACATTCATGGTTCAGTCACACTGACTTGCAAAGAAAAAACTCTTCCCTAGACCAATTTACCAGTTTATAAAAAATAGAGCTCTGAAGCTTTTTCTCTCCTTACTGAGCTATGTTAGCAATTATCTGAGTAATTCTGCAGGTTTTCCCCCATTTTCTGTACCCCTGGATCTTTGCAAATCAGCTTAGAGGAGACCAGAGAGGCAAGGGTAAGAACTGCCTTGTAAGTGAAAGTGTGTAGTCAAAGGCTGCCTCAGTCTGTTCACTCTTCCTTCCCTTTTTGGGAAAAAGAAGGAAGCCGAGCTCCAGCAGTGATGGAAATGAACACTTCTAAATGAGGAGCCATTATGAACATCAGTGCTTAAAGGAAGATGGACAGTGAGACTTGACTGACTGCCTCTTATAGACCACAATTTTGTAGGTTATTCAGTGTATTGATTGCCAGAAAGTAGTCTCTGAGCTGAGTGGATTTTCTCTTTCTCATTTTCAGGTTTGTATTTGTTATTGCAGTAGCAAAGGTTGTGAGAGCAGCTAACACACATGTCACTCCACTAGAGTGAGGCCAGAAGGGGTCTTTTATTGCTCTGTTTTTCTACATGTCAGTGTGGCAGGGAGGCTGTTTCAAGCAGGGCACATCCATGTCTGTGTATTTTCTCAATGTTTAGTGCAGTTATTTATTGTGAAGTCACGATGTTTTTCCAATGTAAGGTGGGTAATGTGCTGTTGTAGCTCTTGATCTACTGCTTAGACCTGAGGTTGTCTGAGCTGTCAAGGGTACAAGGCCTTGCCTATGTATGCTGTGGAAAAGAGAGATTAGAGGCAAGATGGTGGTGGAATGGCTATTGCACCCTAAAGGTGGAAGTGGAAATGTGGGGTGTTTCAGTCTGTCTTGCTATGAACTCAATTATGAACTTGCTATTTTGCAATGTAATGGCAGGGAGAGTGTACAAAGGATAGAGCCAACATCTTCCTGGAGGTGTTTAATGACAGGATGAAAGGTATAAGAGACAAATTGCAACAAGGGAAATCCTCATTAGTTATTAGGAAAGAAAAATTGATCATGAGGGTAGTGAAATATCAAAATAGATTGCCCTGACAGTAAAGCTCAGCTGACTAACCTGACCTTAGAGGACCTTGCATTGAGGGGCAGGTTGCACTAGAAGAGCTCTAGATTCCTCCTGTACTTACTTTTTCTCTGTTTGTTGCTTCTAAGCTTCCCATGACTGTGCTGTACAACCCAACCACACATTGAGAGTTCCTGTGCCTTTTGGAGAAGCAGTGTGAAAGCCTGTTTGGTGAAAAACACCAATATCTTTAATGAAGCCTGCCTATGCCTTCTGAGCAATTCTGAGGGAACAGCCACTGCAGAGAGGGAGGAATGCTGCTGAGCCTAGTGTGAGCAGGCTCCAGCTATTCACTGGGTAAACATCCCTGTCCTGCCTGTGCCTGGATGTCATTGCACACTGTGAGTCCAGGAGGGTGTTTTTTCTGATATTTGCAGATATGCAGTAAAATATGTCAGGACCGTCATGGAAACCACGCAAAAAGGAAATCACGGCATGGAAACAATCCCTCTCACATCCTGTCTGGATATCCTAAAACTAACTCAGGCTGGCTATGCCAAGCAGTGCAGGATGGTGTGTGTTAGTTCACCATAATGTTCCATAGCACTGCCTTGGGCATTCCCATTTGGAAAGTTAGTTTCACATGACTGTTTGCTTTGTTTCTGCAGATAAGATAACATGGAAGCTGTCCCTAGGAATGAAGTTCCTCAGTAGCACATGACAGTCACACTCATGAGGCTGGAAGGAGCTGTGCTGCATCCGTGTGAGAGAGCAGCAAGAGTTAAGGCAAAGATGTGCAAACAAAGAAAAAAATAAAAACTAATAACTCCAAACCAGAGCCTAAATCATAGAAAATAAAGGGTATATTTGTTGTGGATGAGCTCTGGTCTGATGGAATTTCTTTTTGGATGTGCTGGTGTGGGTGGGGCAATGAATCATAAGACAGAAACCATAACTTTGATAGGGTTTCTATGCCACTGATTCTGAATTTAAATCACAGAGCGCTTAATCATTGTCAGCTATGGAGGACTGTTGGCTTCCAGTCCATTAACAAAATGATACAATGCCCCAGACAGGAAATAAAACATCCTTTGGAACTTGTCAGGTTGGGTTAAACAGCTGAGGCTGGGTCTCCTGAAGGCTCCCTGCAGTTTGCAGTAGCTGGGACTGGACCTTGTGTCCTCAGCTTCTAAATTAGCCATGGACCAAGGGAGCTGGAGGACTGGCCCTGTCACTGAGTGCCTGTGTGCTCTGCCTGCTCAGAGGGCTGACAGCAGGGGCACAGCAGCCAAAAGCAGGCTGTCATTCTTATCTGGTGGCAAACACAGCAGTCTTTTCCTAAATGCTGCATTTCCAATGTTTTTCAGGATGTTTATTTACTTGTTTTGACCTACAGAGCACAGGAAACAGTATTGTCTTCCAGAAAGAAGTGCATCTGTCCTGGTTTCAGCTGAAATGGAGTTAATTTCTTCTCAGGGGCTGCTACCCTTTCTGTGCTTTGGACAATTTGTATTTTAGACTTTATCAAACTGTAATTTTTTACTTGCTGTGGGAGGTGGAATGAGAACCAAACATCAAAACTTTTGTTGACACTTTTTAACCGCAGTTGCAGTTTATCATCAGGCAATGGTAAACAAATAGCTCTCTTAGTATGGGGCAGCAAGGTGGGTGTGTAGCACTGTGGTTTTCATCTGTTTTTCAGGTTTCTCAGCACTCAGTCACACTCAGTGTTTTGGGATGTTGGTCAGTATTGTTACTGGGGTTTTTCCCCGTGGTTTTAATATGATACCTAGCATTGCTTGCTAACAGCATTTATCTTCAAGCACCCCGTATTTGTCCCATCATTGTGCTGATAGGCTCAACCCATGTTTAGGAACCTTCTGCTAATATTAATGGCAGGTGCCAGTTCTGTAGAACAGCTCTGGGTGCTGGAAGAATATAAGGGTGGAAAATGGCAAAATTAATGTTCCCAGCTACGTTTTGCTGAGATGTGCTCAAGTTGCTTTTGTAGCACTCAGAACCAGGACTCTGTAGAAGAGAAAAAGAGCAGGAAGGGGTGTATACATATGTAGGTATGAAGGTGGATCAGCTCCTGAGGACGCCTGAAGTTAATAAAAATTATATTTGCAGAGTGAGCGTGGTCAGTTTTTGCTTCCAGATGTACCTGTTTTGCTGCCTGTTTTGGCCTTTGCCTCAGGGAGAGGTGGAAGACAGAAAACTTGCTACTTGAAAGGATGAATTTTTTGTCTTAATTTTATCATTAAACATAAGAATAACATGCAGCTAAAGAAAGTAGATGTGATACAGCCTTTCTGGGAATGAATAAATAATTAGCAGAAGTATGTGGGCTGTGCCCCTGCAAACCTCATTTGTATTTCAGACCAGGATAGGAGCAAGTTCACAATTGTCTCCCTGTCAACAAAACTCCCATGTCTTTTCTTCACCCTTTCTTTACTGTGTCTCTGCAAATGTTCCTCTTCTGGGGAAAAAAGAAACCTTGGACTTGTGTTTGCATTAAGAGTTTTGTTTTTACATTTGCACTCATTTTCTGCATGGAATTCTTTACTCCCTCTGCTCTAAAATGCCAGCATTTCCCTTTCCTTGAAATAGTTTCTTCTGAGGAGTGTTTTGCAATAGAAGAATGCTACATAAAATTAAATAGTATTGTATTGCCTCAGTGTATTGCTTGTCTTGCAGCTCAGGCCAGGTTATATTCTGGCTAGGAACAAGGCAATTACATGGGAATCTAGTGCTGCTTGTACAATGTTATTTTATATTATAGACAGAATAATAGGCTCAACCTTCTGCCAAATGCCCTTTTTTGCCACACCCTTCTTACCTTCTTCTGTTTGTACAAGATTAGTGAAGTATAGAGAATGTTTAATTAAGTTTAATTGCATGACAGCTTAAAAGTGGGAAGGTAATTACTCATTTAATTATTGTGCTGCTTCGTGCTTAAAGTGTGTGTATAATTGCTCTTTTTATAAGGACACTCAACTTTGCAAGCTTGCATGAAATTATAACAGCCTCATACCTTTTAGCTCCTCTTTAAAGTAAAACTAAGCAAGTAGCATCTGTAAAACAAGAGAACTGCATTGTGTTACCCCAGGCACTGTCCCTTTTCCATTCAATTTTGATGGTGTCATCCCCCCTCCATGACATTTCTGCACTGGGAAGGACTGTAACATTAATCACATAACACACAACCCATTGTCTTCTACGTATTTTTCATTGACAGCTGTAGAACATCTTGAGAACTTGGGATTGCAGACATGCCAGTGTAAATTATTATTTCCTGTCCTGTCTTCCTTAATTATTTCTACAGTGGCAACCCGATATATCATGGAATTTGGTTGTGTTAAGGAATGAAAGGTCAAGTGACTCCTGGTAACCAGTGCTGATAGAAGGAGACTTATCCAGCGTGCTTAAGGGCTCAAAGGTATCTAAACAACTGCCCTTCTTTGCAACAGTTCATTTCTCCTCTGCCCTGACTAGTACCAGCAGTAAGGCTGGGATACTGAGGTTTGGTCAATCCAATAATGCCTGGAGCAGCAGTTAACCACGGTGTCCAAAAGATGATTTCCCTGTAGAAGTCACCAGAGTGGAGAGAGAAGCAGAGCAGTGAAGGAGAAAGCCAGCTATTCAAACACAATCACTTTTGTAATTGCAAGGGGACTCAGTCCGAGGTAGTTGCAGGCTCTACAAGATTATTTTTTGTTTAAATAGCAAACAGTTAGATTACGTGAAATCCCAGTGCAAAAGGTCCCTCTGTAGCCATTAGGCAAGGAAAAGAATTTCCTGAACTCTCTCAAGGTTACTTGTCAAATTAATTTCTGTATTGATGAGTTCTCTTACCTTTCCCAAGTGAGTGGTAATAGGAGGTATGTGTGTGTGGCAGGGGGTCATTTGGTGAGTTAGTGCTTTTCTTTGGTGACCCTGATGTGACACAGCAGAATTAAACCATCGTGATTACTCTGCCAGAGAACCAAAGGGCTCAAGCTGCAGAGGACCCCAGGGCTGTGAATGTCTGGATTGGAGCCCCTCTCCAGTCTGCAGCTATCCTGGTTACTGCCTGTGTGCCTCCAGGCATTTTTCCTCCCTTTGAGGGTAAGGTGATCTAAAGTAATGCAGGCTTGTCCCCTTGGTGCAATCCTGAGACCCCATGGGATCTCTCTCCTGTGCAAGGGAAGCTATTCCTTGTCACTGGTAGCAGTTTTCAGCCTTCCCTTCCTGTCAGTCTATATTCCTGCTACATCTCCACATGTCCTGCCATCCTTTGACACCTCCAGCACTGTTTCAGCATTCCTCCTGCAGCTCAGGCTTTTGTTTCAGAGTCAGTAAGTGAAGGAGATGATTTGGCCTTTCAGTAACCCTTTAGGAGCTGCTGCCATTCAGACCATGTACTTCCCATTGTGTACCCTATGGCTGTTATGGAAACATTTGTCAGCAAGATAAGGTTTAATGATAAGGCAGTAAGCACATTTGTGCCATGAGCACTGGGGTAAGAAAATTTTAGTTAAAATACATGACATCCTTTCTTGCCTAGTCTTTTTACTACTGTGAGTGGGGAAAAATATGTGCTGAATGACATATGAATGTGTTGCCATTAATGCTGAACAATTAACCTTGTATGATGACTGTTTGGGTAATAACAAACAGGTGATTTTGATTTTCTTTTAGCTGTCACCTGAACTTCATCTGCTGATTTGGAAAACCAGGTAATGAAGTGCTGATTTCATCAGCTGTGTGGCCTGGGCATTCATAGTCTCTGGAAAGTTCTGTCTACCGTTCAGAGGCTGTAGTTCTCCAAATCTGGATGTTTTATTGGTACTTTAGTGCTCTCCTCTGTATTTGAAAGGACCTTCTCTTTCAAGGTAAAGCCATTTATGGGAAATAGCTATTGCCTGATATGGGTGCATATTTGCATTGCTACAAAAACAATTACAGGTAAAGAACATTGGCTGGAAATGTGCTTGAATGCTTTGCTTGAATCCTCAATTTGACTTGTTTGAACAAGTGGAGTTAATTTTTTTCGGAGGAAAAATAATTAAAATGTTTCTTAGTGGGTGTCTTGCAGATAATAATAGTGCCACAGTGTCAGTAAAGTTAATAAGGCTGTTATACTCCTGAGATGCTTTTTGATCAGAAACTTGGAATTATGGTTTTAGATAAACTGAGCTGCTCTTACAGGCTTTTTCTCCCCATTTGTTTTTTTCATCTTTTTATATTTTGCGAGGAACAAATCCTCACCTCAGTCCAAGTAGCAACAGGGCAGCTAAGATTTTTATTTCTTTTTTGTTTGCTTGTTTGTTCTTCTCCACGAAATGAAAATTTTCTCTTATGCTTTATGTTGAAAATACAAAAAGAAGTTGATAAATGCAATGCCAGTAATTTTTTTTCTTGTAAATGTCACACAGCCTTACAAAAAAATATTGAGTTGAAAGACTTACAGAAGTAAGTATTAACAGATAATTTTATCATGATTATACATGGTTTCTCAAAAAATGTAGAAATAACATGCTGGAAAAGGAAAGGTCAAGGTGGTTCCATGCAATTTAGGTCTTGGAAAGCATGAAACATACTTCCAGAGGAATGCCAGAAATATCAGTTATGTCCAGTTATTTATGGGTCTAAAAGAGCATAAGAGGCAGGATGTATATGATGACAGGCTTACTTTCCTGGGGAATGGATTAGTCTTGCACAATTATTTCAGAGAAATGAATTAACTTTATAATTTCTGTTCTTATTTTACTTCTTTTCTGAACGATTTCAGGGCCACCTGGTGCTCTGAAATTTTCTGTTGAAGAACTCTTCTGTATGGGAGAATCACGCAAGTATAAGAAGTTAAAAAAAAACCCCAATTTATACTAAAATTTATTGGATACAGTGGGTTGGCAAAACTGAATGTGAAGAGGTATTAGCCGTCTCAGATGTTGGTAGCCTGAAGGATAAACATTGTTCCACTGTGGCCATCGGTGCTTGCCACCCAATTAATTACAGGTTTGTTAAACTGAGGTGGTGCTAACTTTGCCTTTATCCGGGAACAAAGTAGCTCTAGACCTCCTCAAGCAGCTTTTGTGCTGCTAGGCTGGCCCGTGTCTTGTCTTGATCTCAACAGCTCTTCAGGCACTTGACTTTGTCTTTAATGACAACTGTACCATTCTGCTGGGCAAATTCTGGTTGTTTTCCAGACACCAGGAGTGTGTCCATGGTTGTCCTGGGCTCCCAGGGTGCTTTTTTGCCAGGGTAAAGCTGATATCCCCCTTCAAGAAGAAAAGACTGCAAAGGGGGCGAGCGTTTAGGAAGAAGAGCTCCACAGCTCTCTCTGTGGGGGAACAGTCAGGGAGGGGCTGACAGAAACTGCTGTGCAGCGTGAGCAGAGGAGGTGGGAGAAAGACGACGGAAAGCGAGGCTTTCAAAGGGCAAGTACTTACAAAGATTAAATGTTACAGAGCTTGATCTGCAGCTGGTAAACAGGAAAATGCCAGGGTGATATTTCTGATGTGAATGTCTCTGCAGATTAACAGTAATTAAAGCTGCTCTTAGTCTGTGTGGGGCTTTCTTTTCCCTCAGTGTCCACATGCTTAGCCATTAATGTTAAGAATCAAGTGTACTAATATAATCTTAAAATATCTATTTTTCTTTTTTTTCACATAAAAGCTCTACTAAATTATGGACCAAGTCTGTACTGTGTAACCCCAATTGCTACAGAGTGACACAATTCCTCTGTCTGTTATCATACTTCTTTTTAAGTGCATCTCTCATTTATAATCCCATGTATTTATGTTATGTCATGTTTAAACTTCCCCATACAAACCACTCCAAAGTTAATAGCATCAGCTAGACCAATAATGTGAGTTGCAGACACGTTGGGTATCAAAATTCTCCTTTGCTGTAGACAGGTTTAGAAGCAGATCTTTTTTTTTTCTGTTTTGTTGTTTGTTTGGGGTTTTTCTTCCCTCCCTTCTCCTGCTTTCACTGCCTTTTTTTTTCTTTCTTCTTCTTCCAAGAATATTTGCATTGAGGAAGAACACAATGGTGTCTGAAAGATGCTCTTTTTATGCAGCATGGCTTGTGCTTAGGAATATAGATCCATACAGCTGCCTGCTTGTTATGTGTGTGAATTGTGACCAGCATGTTCTCACTGAGCAGAGTATGGATCAATTAATCTCCTTGACCTGGGCCCTGATGTGATCACAGCTGAGTGTTTCTCTACATTCACCCTCCTGCAGAGTATGAGAAAATAAGGCTCTGCCATCCTGGACACAGCTTTCTGTCTTATGTACAACAAGCAATCACAAGGCAATTGCATTAAAGACTAATTCTAGGGAGAAGGACTGTAGTTTAAACTACTGTAGTAGCATAGTATTGAATATGTATATATTGAATATGTATATATTCTAGCACCACCTAGCAGTTTTCCAAGGTAACATCTATAATAATAAAACATAAAATAATAAAACAATGCATGATCAAAGCTCCACTGATTTATCTTTCATGCCAAATCTTATATACAAATGTAATCTTACTGTTAGGCTGGGACTGTTAGATCCCATTTATTTCCCATTCCTGCTAGTACAGGTGGCATTTGGAATCAAGCAGTTACAATCTGCCTATGCAGTTCTACAGATAAGCAAGGTCATACCACTAAAGTATTTGTCCTTCTCAGGGTACCTCTTTGCTGTCTTCCCTGTGATGGCTGTGAACGCATCAACTTAAAGGAAGGTGCTGTTCTGAGCCACAGCAGTGTGAAGCTGGACTTTCAGTGGCTGGGTCCCTTCAGGAGGTGCAGTGGAGTCTTCCTGACACCCTGTGTCTCTAGTAAAGCTGTTGGGAGAGGTGCAGGTTGATGACACAACCTCGTCTAATGTGTAGCTACCTATTTCCTCCTCCTTCCCTCAGGTGATATTCTGTCCTGCGTGTGCTTGGTTCCAAGAGTTAAACTGGCAGGAAAGTAACCTCACAGAAACCATTTTTTCCCTGTGAGGAATGCCAGTGTGCTCAGCAGACACACTCTGTGTATCAGACCCACTAGACTGCAATTATCTGGTGGTGGGGAGGAACATCAGTGGATCGACTTGGGGCAGTTTGGAATCAAAAAATAAGAAATGCACAAATCATTGCACATGACATGAGATGTGAAATGAGACCCGTGACAAATCAAATGCTGTGATTTTTATTTTTTGTTACTGAGCATATAAAACCCCTGGGATCCACCCTGTTCTCACTGCATGTAATAAAGTCAAGTAAAGGGCAGAGAGATAACTTAACAGTTATTGGTATAAAAGGTTAGGATATAAATGTTATAAATATTAGGTTGCAAGACAAGGCTGTGTAAAGCATAAGGTATAGCTGTCTGTTTTTTTGGAGGCAAGAGATAAACCCAATCAAAGATACAGACAAAAAAACCCAGTCACACAGTATCAGATTTAAAAAAAAAGAACCCCAAAACGTTATTTTATCATAGCTAATAAAACTAAATTCTTACTAGCTTAAAACAAACAACCCAAAGCCAAACAAACAAAGAAAAATAGCAAATCACCAAAACAATAAAACAAAGACAAACAGGCAAATCTTGGGATCTCTGTAAATCACAGCTTCCTCAACTTATTTCCAAACAGGCAATTCAAGACCTCAGCGGTTATCCTTCTGATGAGCCTTTAAATCACTAAGCCCTTATCAGCAAGGAGTAGAACAACTTTTCTTCCAGCAGATTTATCCTGCCATTTCATTTGAATTCAGCAAAACCCATTAGCACAGTGTCACTTCCCCCAGAGTTAGTGTAGCCATTGGATATTCATTATCTCTCTCTCTCCCCCCTTGTTGTGGGGAAGGCTTTGCTGTGAGGCAGTTTTCCACAAACTGAACTGAATTGCTTTGCAGTTGACTGCAGCCTGTCCTTTAGTTGTGCTGTTGGCCAGGGCCCAGCACTCTGCTTTTAATGATCTGGTCTGTGATGTTGCCCGCATTCTTATGGGCTGATTCAGGAAAGCAGGTGATACAGGTCCTGTGCTCTGATTTGGGTTGTCTGTTGGCCGTTCTGCATGAGTGCTAATGGGATTTTTGGTTTTGAAGGAAGCTATCAGTTTAGGTATTTTTCTGTATTCTCCCAATCAGTGTCTTGGATGAGCTTCCAAGCTTAGATAAGATATGGCAATGTGCGTTTTTGCAAAAGGTGGGTGTTAGGTAGAGGACATTGAGCTTATCTATGTATTTTTATGTTCCTTGCTGGTTTGGGACACCTGGTCATTCTGCAGTGATCAATCTGCAGTAATTCCTGTTGTTTCTGTAAGTGAGCACAGATGGAGCATGTCCTTTCCTTGCAAAGTGCTAGAAATGGTAGCAGCAGACAAAGGACATTGTTCAGCTTTGTCCTTTGGGCAAACGTAGGAGCACTTGAGTGATGTCTCTGAACTTCCTTTCAGGCTGAATTGTGGTTGAGTTTTGAGAAATGGACTTAAGACCTTGAGCCTATCCCAAAACAAGGGCTGTGATCCCATTCATAATCCAGAAGGGAGAGAACTTCTCACACTAACCTGATTATGCTACCCTCTGTGTACCTGTAGTCCCCACAGGTATCTAAGAGTTCTCTTTCCTAACAGATTGTCTCTCATAAAGCAGTATCTTGTCAACGGTAGGGAGTGAAATTCAAAATTTTCAGCTTCAAAAACATGATCACTGTTTATGCTTCTAGACTCTCATGTCTGACCCAAGTCCAAAGATCTCCTTACCTACTACTACATCTTCCAAAATTACTCCAACCCACTAGATGTTACCATTTGCACTTCTCTTAGTTCAAATGAAGATGTGGCAGGCTTCCAATTCCTAAATTCTAATAGGGTGCAAGAGATTTTTTTTTCCCTGTGGCATCTTACATGGAAAAATGAAAAATGTGTGTCTTAGATCTGAACAAGAACTGCACTGAGATTGATCTACAGAGGGAATTCTTGGAATCCTTTGAAAGAAAGACTCCTGAGATGGTCAAGAGAGATCCCTCTGGCAGGGGAGTGCAGGAGGACCTGTCTAAAGAGATTGGTTGCAAAATGAGCTGTTTCTTCAGCTACCTGGATGTCTTGTTCTTATCCGGAACAGGTGGGTGCCATTAAGCTGTTGGCAGATGAGTACTAGGCAGTACTTGGAGTTCTCTGTGACTGCCAGCACTGTCTGAGCTCTTACCTTATGTATCTGCCTTTCAGACTCTGCTCTAGCATATGGTCCTTCCTCTCTGCCCTGAAAATTACCTCTGTTCTTGGAGCTGTGACTCTTCCTAAGTGCCATGACGTGTTGGCAAACATCATGTAAATGAGGTAAATGCTCCCTGGAGGTTTTCCACATGCTGCTGAACTCTCCAAACTTGCTGTTCCTCATGCTCCCATAGCCCAATTTTCTTGCTTTTGCTGCCTGACTCCTGTGAAACATTCCTCTGGAGCCTCTACTGCCTTTCTAGGTAAAGAAGAAAGTCTGAAACTAGACATAACATCCTTTTGCTGCTGTTTAAACTGCAGATCTCAAGTATTCAAATAGATAACCCATTTATCTCTAGTTGCACAAACAATGTACTGTTTTCTCACCTTCTGCTCCACTGTTAAAAGGAAAACCAGAGAGGCAGAGAAAGCTCTGAGGTTCAGAGTAAGTAGGAGCAATAAGTGGAGTGAAAATGAATGAATAAAATATTTCATGACATGGAGTCTCACTGTGCAACCAACCATCTTGTGATGATGAAAAACTGCTTTGTCAGCCTTCCCAGCTCTTTTTGCTTTCCATAGTTTCTAGTTTAGTTGCTGCCTGGTTTACCTTTGCTCTCCTCCAGCTTTAGCAGTCTCTAGGGTGAGTTTATAACAATCAGCTCAGTGAAGGGGAGGAGTAGGAGAGCCACTGACCTGTATCCCTGGAATAACTTTGATAGGCTGGAAATTGGCATCATTACCCTTGCATTAACCACTTAGATAGACATACAATTACATGCAATAGGAAGATAAGTATGTAAATGAGAATAAAATTGTTCAGGCAATATCAGGAGAGAACAGAGATGTCAGTTAGTGAAGCAGTGACTTGCTGTGAGAGCTTTCTTTTTTGGGTAGCGTGTCAACAAAGTCAGCTTGGGAAGCTTGGAGGGACAGAGAGAAAGAGGGGAGAGGAGGTCGCAGGGAACAATACAGGCATTTTCCAATGCATACAGAAAATTCACTCATAAAATAAGCAAAGTGACCTGGAGGTTTTCTGAGTTTTATGAACGACCCTGTGGCAGCTCAATGTCAGGAAGTGACTAGAAGGAGCCACACAGAAAATTCCATGGCAACTAACAGATGAGTGAGCTGATCCATTGCAATGAGGAGCATTTATTAATTGTCACTGTAAAATGAAAACAAAATAGAAGTAATGTATTTACCGTCCAATACATCTGGGCCACAGCCTGGGGTAAAATGCTCTCTTATCACCTACTGAGCAGAAGTGAAAAGGCTCATCAGTGCTGCGTTTTGAAGACATTTAGATGAACAGTTGCCGTGAGACTGCACAGATGGTTTCACAGTATCCGAGTGTTACAGCTGCATCTTCAGCCTGTGCCTTCAGACACTTGGGCTCCAGGGGAACCTGAGGGCTGTCAGTGCAGGATGAGCACCAATCCAGCCAGACAGGACTGATGGTTAGAAGCTTAGAAAGTCGGGCTGGTTGGACACAGGGGCAACTGGAAGATCCATCAGAGGATCACCATGTGCCACAGGACTGTTACAAACAGTGTCCTCCAGTAGGGTTTGGACAGATTGATTTCTCTTTCATTAAAAAATTGATCTTTGCATTTAGAATTTTTTTCTGGGCTAATGCTTCTCATTGAGTAAATACATTTTGAAGGTATGAATATTTGACAAACCCTGCTCTCCAGCTTTGCAAAAAGAAGAGGATCTGAAGACATCTTGGTACTTCTATTTTATTGTTGCACAAAATACATGGTTGCTTCCTCTGGTTTCAAACAGATTTTATTAATGGAGGAGTTTAAGAAAGGCTGTATTGTTAATAGAGAGCAGCTATCATAAGTTTGACTGGTTATTGAAACTTGTGACTAAAACAATAACTGCTTTCCATTGATTTTCTGGAGATGTGAGGCTGGAAGGGAAGACCACAAGGGTGTGATCAGACCTCCTCACAGCACAGACCAAAGGATATCTCATAATAATCTCTGCAGAAAACCCTAATTTCTGTTTTGACTAGGGCATTTCTTTAGAAAAGACAGTGTTTTGAGTATGCTGGTAATAATACAAGATATGAATAGTGTTCCCTGGAGTGGAACACTTAAATGCAGAACTACCTTACTCTAATTTCTCTGAATACTAATGTAGAAGTTTGTGTGCCAAATGGAAAAGTATGCAAATAAGCATAAGGTCCAATTTAGTTAATTTAGAGGTGAACCCCTTTAAGCACAGAGGTGGGCTTGTTGGAATTGATGGAATTATTTTTGTTTCTAAACCATGTATTCTTAAAAGTCCAGCTGAATGGGGGTGAGGGGGTTGGTTTATAAACAGCTTCTTTGTTTGGTGAGGACAAAAACAAAAGGACATAATCTGAATTACTTTCTGGAGTGGAATAATTACTTCACATTAATCCTTTTGCTGATGCTCCCAAACTTAACCAGCTGAAATTTAGTTTAGTTTGTGTCCTTTCACTTCCAAAGCCAGTTAAACTAAGCTAGGGACAAACTTTTACCAATGACTGCAGCTCAAATACCTTTGTTTAGCAAATGACTGTTCAGTGCTGTCACCAAAGGCTCCCCTTCTTGTCCAGTTCAGAGAAGAGAAGTGCCTTGCACTGTGTCAGCCCAGCAGCTCAGTCTGTAAGATGGGGTGATTTGACCAACCTGATAAAATATGCTGAGCCCTTAGCCCAAACTCCAAGCCATCGAGAGAAGACCATTATCAGTGGCTCACTTGCCCTCCAGCATCTATTTTACAAATATTCTCCTGCAACAGTTTATATGGATATTTCAGTTGGTGTTATTAAAAAGATGATTCATTGCATCGAGTTCAGAATTGGAAAGAAGAAAAGGAGGCAACATTTAAAGGAATTTGGAAAACTTTATTGGTACATCAGATGTTCTCTCTGGTATTTGGGGAAAAGAACAATAATCAGTTTTTCAAAGACTTCCTTCTCTATTGTATTCTCTGGGCTGCTATTGTACCCCAGAAAAAAGCCCAACCCCATATCTCTGATTTGGGACCATCTAACTCTCTGACTTTCGATATGCTGGCATGACTTTTGTATTTATTTTAAAATCTAAGCAGTAATCAAATGGAGAAAAAAAAATCTGTACATTTTCTGTTGCATCTTGAAGTAGATACTTCTGATTTTATTTAATCTTTAACTGGAGTTGTACTGCTTGGGAGAGATAATATGCATCATTCTTAACCAGTTAAATAATTCAAAACTAATGGCAAAATAAATAACATTAACTAAACACACAATTCCACTTCCATGCTACTATAGTAGTTAAGAGAATATTAACATCTCTAAATATTCTTTGAACAGCTATTCATCAAAGGCTGATGAGCAAGTAGTAGCAGACTGACGCTACTTAATCATGTGATAAAAATATAGAGATAATTTCTGGATGTGTTGGAGAAGCATACATTTGCAGATAAATACATAATTTTAACTGTGGTCATTAACATATCCATGCTGGAGGAGTAAATTTCTCTGATCTCTTGTTTCTGTGAAATTGTCCAGAATGATTTTCATATTCAGACATTTTGCAAATGTTGATTTTTGATAACATACACTGTAATCGGGTGAGATACTCTTTGCAAGTATTACTGCTGTTGGCTCAGTTTCTGTGGGAATAGAGGGACAAGTGCCATCACCACTACTACAGGGAAGCCAACTGGATCCTTTAAATACTCTGCTGGTCTGCCTTAGTCTGTTAGTTGAGAACAAAGATTTGTCATGACTAATGAATGTGTCGTACACAGAAGTGGAGCACGGTATAAGCTATAGTACGTACTAAGAGAAAACATTGTTGATTTACCTTTCTTTTTTTCCTTTCATTTTATCACGTTTGAAAGACTCTGTAATTGCTTTTTGGTTTGGTTTGGTTTGGTTTTTTTTTCCCTTCAAGTGCTGCAGTGTTTTCTCTTTCCTGGTTTTGTGGCTCTTTAGCTGGGATCTCGTGGGCAAACAGAACTGTACCAGTGCATATCAGCCATTGACCCTGTGACCAGGAGACCACTGAAAAGGCTCTATAGGAGATCTCTCTGCAGAAATGGGTTCAATAGGAGGGAGAAATAGCATCATTTTTGTGAAGGGCAGTTATGTTTCGCAGATTTATCAATTTTTTTTGAGTAGCTGGAAAACAGGTGGATAAGGGCAATCCCAGTGATGCAGATTACCTTAGTATTGAAGAGGTGCTTGACAGTTAACCTTCACTAAAGGGACTTCAAGAATGAACATGCCCATTCAGTTGCCATAAGTTGCATATCCTTGTCATTGCATGGAAAAAAAATAGGAAAGAACATAGAAAAGGATGATCAGATTTCAAAGTTGAGAAGTATCGGTGTTGTTAGAGAGAAACTTGCATTTGAGTCAGTGCTGATCAACATATAATCTTCAAAATGATCATGGTCAAAATAATTGCGGAAATTGAGTGAATACAGAGGTGACAGTTATTGACAGTGCTAAGAATGCCAAGGTATTAATGACAGAGACCAACTTCAAATAAAGTCATATGAGCTGAAGTCATTGAGTGAAAGAAATGGCAGATGAAATTCTGTGTAGATAAATGCAAAGTGAAAAGAAAAATCCTATCTGTACATGTAAAATGATAGGTTCTGAGCTGTCTCTTTCAATTAGCAATCAGATTTTAGCACCTTGATGGATGGTGTGGTGAAAATATTAGCTCAATTCTCAGTAGTCTCCTAAAAAGCAAATAATATGCTGGGCATATTGTGGAAGAAATAGAGCAAATCAAAACCATCCAGAGTCCTGTGCCTGTCCCTGGTTCTCCCTGCTCAATTGGCTTCTGGGTATAATTTGAAATAACTTACATAAGAAGGTATTAAGGAGGAACTGAAACTTCTGCACAGTCAGTGATACAGGGGAAGATTGTTTAGGTCAGAAAACAGGTGTCTGAGAGAGAATATAATGGAGAGACAGAAACAGGGAAAAGTTTGTTAATTTTTTTTCCTCCTCCAATAGAAAAATTAAGGGATATCAAATGAAATCAGCAGGTGGTGAGTTCAGCACTGGTAAAAAGCAGCAGTAGGTTACACAGCTTGCAGAATATTCTGCATGCTGTGAGTTTACAAGAGCTCAGAAAAGCAGGGGGACAATTCCTCTGAGAACTTGGAAATATCAAGACATTGCTTCTGGCTCCAGAAACCTCCAAACTGCAATTTGCTGGAGACTGAAAGGGTACTTCAGGGAAATAACACTACATTTGTCCTGCCCGTATAGTTCCTCTGTGATATATCAGAGAGGCTGGGCTGGGCTGGGCTGCTGGACATGGGAGCTCTTTGGTCTGCTCTATGGTTACCTCTGGATGTGCATTAAAAAAAAAGAAAAGAAGCGAGGTGCCTTGACTTCTGCTTTGTCCCTTCCCTTTGCAAAAAGTCCCTATATATCAAAGAATAGGAAAGAAAAGCAAAATCTTTGGCTTGTTTAAGGAGAACAGATTGTACAGCTTCATATGCCAATTCCTTTTTGGAGTGTTGCCAAAGAGGGAAGTATGTGAACAATGGAAAAGGCTGACTAGTGTTCTTTCTCCTTTAAAAATATGCTTCTGAAAGCTTGTAAGCGTTCCTGCTTTGCTGGCTGTACTGGCAAATTCTATCTTTAATGGATCGTGGATTAAGTGTTTCATAAATTTAAGCTTAAAATTAAAACCTGAAAAGGTAATTTCTCCTCTCTAACCCACAAGGGAATGGTGTTTTGTTCAGCCTGCTGGAGCAGTCTTTTTGTGAAAGCATAGCTAGTCTAAAACACAATAAGCTGTATTATTCCCCATTCCCTCTGCTAACCAGTTTGTTAGGATGTCCATCCTTTTACATTTATTAGCATGCTAAGAAAAAAAAGTTTAATTGTATAAGGGAGATCATTTGCTCACAATTGCTTCCCCTAAGAAAATAAATTGTTTTATTCTTACTGATAATTTCTTGAAATCCCTTTCTCCTTTGTGTAACAAGCCTTGTGTATGTGTTGGGTTTGAATGCTGCACATCAGTATTATGCAGGGCAGAATGGTTCTTCCATCTCAGACAAGAAAGCCATTTGGGGTAAAACTGGGGAAAATTCTCACCTTGGAGGGGCATTGGCTGAACAGAAGTTTTGCAGTGGTAGGAGAAGCCTGGTCTTCCATTAGATTTCAATAGTCCATACCAAGTTCTCTGTGCTGTTGGCACTTCTGTGAGACAATGATGTTCGCTGTCTCCTCAGTTTATATTTTGTGATTTGGTTGGAGGAATCACTGCAAATGAATTAATGAAGAGCTAAGCTTTTGTCTTCAGTATTTCTAGGTTTGCAGAGCAGAATAAACCCAAGAAAACCTGGGAATGACTATAATTTATTGCTATGACTTTTATCGTTGCTTTCCAGACTCTGCAAACATTTGTCCTACCACAGGGACAGTGTGTCCCTGTCTTCTCTGAACTGCTCTGTGGGATTTATGAATTTCATTACAATTGATCCCACATTTAAGGGAGTTTCTCGTTTCTGTGGACAACCAGGAATGCTTTCCAAGCTACCCAGAAATTTATAGGAAGTGCAGTGGAGAGGCTTTTGTCAGAAGACTTTACTCTTTCAATTTTCCTCCATTTTCTCTATTTTTTCTAGCTTCCTTTTGTGTTTTCCTTTACTTCTCTCTGACTCACAGAATACACAGAGAGGTAGCTTTTAAAATGCCTATATGTCCTTAAAAAGCCTTGCTTTTTCACAGAAATATTAGCCATATTTTACCAAAGAATGAATAAAATGAAAGAAAGAGAGGTAGCGAGAGAAAAGGTTGTCAAGTTTTGTTGCTAAAGTTGACTATACTTTAAGTTTGGGTAATTTGTTGCAGTCTGAGTAGGCTGAAATGGACATTTTTCTTTCTAGTTGTTTTTTTCATTGTGTGCACACAGTTGATTCCAGTGACTGCAAGGGTAATTATTTCTTTGTTTGCCAGGAACATTAAAATTGCTACGGTTTCTAAAGAAAATGTGCTCGGACTCCTTGAAGGTAAGTACACAATAGGCTATTACAGTTACCTTTTCTAGTGAAATTATTTTAAGTAAAAGTGATACACAGTAATTAACCCTTAGTGCTTGAGGATGCACATCATAGTCTCAATCAATGGGCACTTACAGAACAAAGGGACAGGATGGGAAATTTCAAGATTCACTTCTGAAAAGGGTCTGGTTGAACTGCTGCGATCTCCAATAATTGTCGTCTTTCAATAGCATATTGGTTTTCTCAGACGGTTATCTCATGCATTACATCAATAAAATACTCGCTTTCTTTTTACTCACTTTGAAAAATGTGAGGGGAAGTTATCACTTGAAAGAGTAAGATACCACACCTGCTGCTGTAGCCAACTGTGTTGTAAGTGTAGACTTTCCTGATTGGCAGCCTTGCCTGAAACCTGACAGAACCACAGGCCTCACTTAACTCTGGTAACATCACCCCCCTTCTTCATTGGCCACAGATAATGTCTGTTCCCCTGAGAACAGGGAACCACTTGGGCAAATATGTTTCAATTGTTATTTTTTATTTGAAAAAAATGAGACCAAAATGTTTAAGTTCGAAGCTGAAAATGGTTTTGAAATTTTCCCAGTGAGTGTATTAACTTCCTTCAGCAGCCCTGAATTGGAAAGCGTGCCAAACTGATGCTGAAATGCTCATCTTCAGGCTTTTGAGACAGGCAGAGAATTCTGCATGCTCTACACAGAAATGCATCCAACATTGGTTAAGTTTTAAACCCAAGTTAACTGAAGTCAATGGAGAGACTTCATTGATTGGTTTCACGGAGATGTGTGCAATGGTTTATCTGCTTCTGGTTCTGGTAAATAAGTAATTACCTAAGGCAACACAAACTTCTGGAAAATTAATCCATCTTCAGTGCAAATATATGAGTTCCTAATTTAAAAGTACTGAGGTATTTAAAAAAGATGCTTTGCATTGCAATTTAATCAAACTCAATAACCCAGGTACTCTTCTGTGTTTTTTTTAAATCATTATACGATGGAAATATCTGTGAACAGACCTGCCTGTGACTGCACCTAATCTGTTAGGAATAAAATGGATTTCTTCTTATTTGGTTAATTCTGCTGGATGCAAATGTGAAGAGAACCTCTCATTTTTGCTATTTATCGTAAATCACTAGTGGTGTTGGTAACTGCACGTTCTTATTTGCACTTCAATTTTCTAGACACATTTTTTTCAGAGGAAGAATGAGTAGAGAAGTACAAAGCCTAGTGGCTTGGCTGGAGTTCCTTAGTGCATTGTGTACACACGTGTTTAATATATTGATGAGACATTTTCACATCTGGTAACTGTAGACTTTATGACTATGTTTGCTGTGACAGAATTTCTATTTTGACAAAATGAGGGCAATAAGTTTAATGAATAGGGGGAAACAATGGGCAGGAAATGCAGTTGCTTTTGACAAACATTTATCTTTTTAAGCTGAGTATGTTTTCCTCTGTGCACCTCGGTGCTTCAAAAAGATCTGCAGTGAAATCTGGCACTGCTTTGACTGGCAAAGGAGAGAATGGGAACTGTACATTCATGGGCCCTGTCAAAATTAAACTATTAAATGACTTGATTGAATTTAGTGCAATGAGAAAACTCTTTGAAAAGCCTTCTGTGCTATTAAGAGTCAGGAAAATAGTCAGGGTTCTATGCATTCCATATTCCCTCCTCTTCAAATTGTTGGCAAAATGTTTACTTAAGATCTGAGATTCTTCTGTGTTGGGATTTAAATTGTCAGGCTGTTCCTGCTGATGCTGTTTTCTTAAAGGCTTGAAATTCAGCTGGATGAACAAATTCCTTTTACAGATCAGATGCTTCTTGCACTTGACTGCATCAGTGGTTCAGATAATTACTTTGATAGGGGATTTTATTGTGTTTAAATGTAATTTGCAATTGGGGATTTTTTTTTGCCTTCGTCAAGTAATTTATGCTGTGTAGTCCTGGTAACTAATGTTGATTATCAGGCAGGATCTTCAGTGATGTTGGTTAGAGTGGGTTGGGAGAATGTGTAATCTGTAAGAACGTGGTGGGTTTCATGGACCTTTGAGCGGGTTCCTTGAGTTTGATTCAGTTTGTAAAATGGTTTGCTTGTGTTGGGGGAAAAGATCAGACAGAACGACCAGAACTCCTGTGATCAGGGCTTTCACCTGCGCAATAAGAGATCCAAAAGGTCAAAAGTCTGTGGTAAGGACTGGAGAGACTTGAAGCTGGATCCTAAATAATACTACCTATTCTTAGCTCTTCTAGGGTGTATATGGTTCTCTAATTATGAAGCTCTAGAAAAGATTTTGGCTTTAAATGGCAAATTCAGTTTACACACAAAAGCTTTGAAAACATTAAACCTTTCCTCTGAGATCTGGCACTTAGGACTCTGAAAATTGACTTAAATTTTAAACAGTAATAACCTTCAGGCAAATCCTGGGAACAGTTACTTCCACTTCCGTTATGTGCTGGGGACTGAGCAGCTGGAAAAGAGGCAAAGAGGACTAGGGGTATCCTGGGCTGCATTTGGAGTAGTGGTGTCAGCAGGTGTAGGAAGGTGGTCCTTTCCTTCTGGTCAGCATTGGTGAAGCCACACCTGAAGTTCTGTGTCCAGTGCAGGGCTCCCCAGTGCCAGGGAGACAGAGGTCCTGGAGAGAATGCCAGCAAAGGGCAACGAAGACAAGGAAGGGACTGGAGCATCGCTCCTATGAGGAAAGGCTGAGGGAGCTGGGACTGTTCTTCTGGAGAAGTGGCTTGGTGGATCTCATAAATGTGTGTAAAAGATGGAGCCAAGCCATCTGTGCCTGGAAAGATGAAGACCAGAGCCATGTAAAAAAGAAAAGCGTTCAAGAAACTCCACGTCCTGCTTATCAATGTAACTGAACTTGAGCCAGTAAGGAAACCTGGTCTGTGTGAGTGGGATGTGCAGGGACGGAAGTGGGGACCCCTCGGACCACTGGGGCCGCTGCTGTGAAGAGGCTTCAGTCCCAGCAGTGAAAGTCCCTGTCCTTGTGAGTGTGGCTGCCAGGGGTCTCCTGAGTGGTCAGACTGGGAATTGCCCTTAGCAGTAGCCAGAAGCCCTGTCGTTGCTCCTGTGTGATAATTTTTGAAGTGCTCTGGCACTGGACTTGAATCAAACCCAGAATAAATTTGAAATGAAGATTCGGAAGTGAATGTGATGGAAAGCCCCCCAAAGGCTCATATTGCAGTGATAAAATATTCAAACAGGATCATTCCTATATTTGTGTCAGGTCTCTACCTGGAGTGCAGTAAATCAAACTATAATGTGTTGGTTTAGTACACAGGTAGGGTAGTTCATGTGCTCGATGAGCAGGAGTTAGATCACTCTTAGCTTTTCTTATGTAATATAGTGTATGTTTTATCAGACAGTTAGTATTTTGCATACATATTTACCTTAATTTCTACATTTTGGCTCATTTGCATTTTATCTTCATGAACTGATGACAGAAATGAACCCTTTCTGAATATTTTACTAACCCTGAATTGCCCATCTCTTTGCCAACTTTCCTTTGCTATATTCTTCTTTTCCATTCTCTTCAGATTATTTTCTAATCATTTAGCCATTATATGGCTATTTTATCTTCTAATTTTTATACCTCATTAGATTCTCTCTAGTTTTCTGTTACGACTTTTATCATATAACCTTTTGCCTTTTAGGTCCCTTCTTTTCTTTTGAAAGCACCCCTAAAACCAGTTCTATGTAATTGGGAGCATCTCAAAATGCATCACTGTTCACTCAGTGCTCTCAAAGTAGTGGCTGCTCTTCTCCAAGGCAAAAGGCTGCTCTAAATCATGTTGGTTTCCTTCTTGCAACTCTTCAGAGGTTTGCATCTTGCTGTCACTGTTAGACAGGAGAAGGACACCTATAGCAGTGCAGCTGAGCATGGCTATTTGCAGGAAAGTTAATATCCTGAAAATTACAGTCATCCTCCAGTAACATAACAGCTAAAACAGGCTCATGAGACCTGAATATTCTCAACCAGCTCTGCAAGCACTATGTTTTTCATAATTTCTGCTATAAAGCCCTAGGACAGGATTAAACTACGGATTCAATCTGGGACTGACACTTGCCAGTATGAGAATGTGAATAATCTCTGTCGTTAGGTTTGCAAAATCTAGTTGATAGTTGTTCTAGCCTTAATAATCTAAAGATATAAAGGAGAAGCAGCATAGAAAGAGTGTCCTTTATTAATCAAATTGGCAGTGGTAGTGGTTGTGCTGCCTGTGTCTAAGGCTGTTGTTTGGTTTATTTCAGCAGGAGTTTAGAGTATGTTACATAGTGTTTGGATATGGCTTTGGGCCTTGTGATTGTATTTTACTTCAATTCAGTAAGGTTGAGGACAGAAATTCTCAGCTCTTCTGAAATTCTGCAACACTGTGCAGTGTCCTTCAAGTTCTGTGAGCTAAGCAGAGGGTTAGAGCTGCTAAGTGTCCAGGGGACTATGGTGTTTCATGCACGTGGAGCAGATGTGGCTTTTCAGATTGGCCTTTTTTTCCCGTTTTTATGTTATGCAATCTCTAAACAAGAAATTTAGATATTTTCTGTAAAAGTAACCATGGTGGGCAAAGGATAAAACAATGGCAAATTTGTAGGGAAAGTTATGTGTACATATATCTGTGTATACATGTATACATTTTAAGACTGTCTGGCAATGGTTATATAAATCTTCCCTGGACTGTCTTCTGATACTTGGAAAAAATAGGTGACTTACAGAAATGTTGAAAAACTAGTAGTTTGAAATCTGTAATTGGTTTTCAGTGCTGGGTACCACTGGTATGTTTTCATCCTTCCTTATTCATCATCTTTGCAATTATAAGTAAAATCCATTGTTCATTGGACTGTAGAGACAAGGGAGATAGAGTGAATCATATTTTACCCCCCAAAAGGCAGTTGGGATATTAAACCTCATCTCTCCAGGTAGCCTGACAAGTACAGTTTGTTTCCATAGTGCAAAGTGAGGTGCTATGTCTTGCTGTTACGGAGCAGTGGTAGATACTGGTGATGCAAGTGGGAGGACAGTAAAACAGCCAGAGGGTTCTTTGGTAACTACAAAATTAAAGTCTCTGAAACTACCTGAGTTTGGATTTTAATGGTAGCAAATTAGTGCAGAGTTCAGAAGAAACTTCCAGGCCCTTCTGGTTGTAACAGAGGTACAGTCGCATTTTCACAGTGATATTGTGACCATGAAGTAGTCCCTTTAATACTCTGAATATCAAGTGAGGGCTGAGAATACCCTGTCACTGAACTCTTTGGAGCTATCCATATGTGCTCAAAAACATGACCATGGAGGAAGTCCCCCTCACCATCCCAAAAATCCAGTGGTTAGCTTTGAATAGTTTTTCTTGCCAGTTTGAAAGAGAAAATTCAGAAGACCATGCTAAAAGTGCTGATAAAAGACATGTGACCAAGTCAGTCTCCGTAGCTGACATCAGCACTCTTTTTAAGGAGCTACCTCAAATACGTGTCCCTGTGCTGGAAGCAAGACTTTCTGGATCATGACCTTTCCCCCCCCCACTCTGTATCTGGTTTTCACAGCTTTGTGGTGGTTTATACTTACTCTGCTATAATTTTCCCTTCTTTTCTTCCATAAGCTTTGATTCAGCATGAGGCACTTTGTTTTAATTACTTCTGCTGTGCTTGTCTCTCTGTAGTAACTAATCTCTCCCTGTTTTTGCTGGTTAGTGAAGAACAGGCACCAAACCTCCCAGCCTAATGGATTTGGTTATAGAAGAATGATTCCATACGGCCCTGTAAACCTTCCTAGTATTTGTGTGTCTGTCTTGCAGGGATCTATTGCAGGATAAAAAGCTCTATAGAGCAATAGCGCTGGACAAGGTTTGAATTTAATAATATAAAAAAAGAAGATGCAGAGCTTTGATCCCCTGAATCAGCATTATCATGTGAGAGCAGCCTTGCAGACAATGAACAGTGAACGAGCATAACCAACAAAAACAGAGAAGCCACTAATGGTTGCATTTAATCTTTGATTCTGCAAATATGGCTCCAGTTAATGCCAGTGAAAACTGTTGATAAATGCAAAACCCAGATTGCATGCCTAATTAGAGCTTGAGGCTGCAGCAAGTTACCAAAGAAAGTGAGAACACTGACTAGAAAGACACCTAGAAAAGGCAGATTAAGGTTTGTGATTTGTTTAGGGCTCGATAAACCAACTTAAACGAGATTTTAAAACAAACAACAACCACAACCCAACCAACAACAAACACAACTCAACCAACCACCCAAACAAAACAACAGCAACAAAAAAAACCCTCAAACAAAACCCCAAAACAAACACCACAAAAAATACCCCGCGGCAAAACAAGAAAGCAAACAACCATGGCTAAAACAGATGGAACTGACCGTGAGCGACTTGTGAACTTTGTAAAAGTTCAGTTTCTCATCCATCATTTATGGAGCTGTCTGCCCAGAATGGAATGGAAGCGATGAAACAGGCTGACCCAGCGGAGAGAAAGAAAGAGTCGTACTGGGTTTGAGAGCTGGAGAGCAAAGGGCTTTTCTGACAAATGAAATTCAGTGAAGTACCTGAAGGTATTGAAAGACCAGAGAGATGCCCCAATAATGTCATCTTAGTGCTGCTGCTCATCAGAGACCTATTTTGTTTCTGTGATTGATGCCTTTTGCTAGGAGGGTCATTGCTGTTAGATACCTTTCTTTCTATGCACAGCTTTTTGCAAAGCAGCCACTTAACCATCTTGGGGAGAAATGATAGGTAGCTACAGAGAAGCCACTTTAAATGAACTGCTCTGTGCCTGAGATGTGAAAATAACTCACAGCATCTCACAAGTAGATGCATTCAGATTGTAAGTGATATGAAACTAATTATTGGCTGGCAGGAAGGTTAACTTTCATTTCCCTTCTGTATGGATTAATCTCTGTGTGAAGATTCACCAGCTTCTCCACATGTTTTTTTTAGGGATCTGGAACTTCCTGTGCAAAATGCTCTAATTGTATTTTATTAAATAATAAGTTTTTACCTTGAAACCAACAAATGCAGAAAAAAACAACCCAAGTGTATGTTTTGAATTGACAAGATAGCTGATTGTTTAATCTCCCAGGAGTCCAAGTCCTATTAAAGAACTTGTGTTTTGGTGTTCTTCTTTCAGTTACGCAAATAATTCTTTCTCCCAGGCACAGAGTTTGAATCTTTTCCAAAGAATTTTAATGACTTGAACACTGACAGATATTATTTAACAATTTAAAGGCTCTTTTCAAAGCCAAAAGGGATTTTTAGGAGCCTGTGATAATTTTTATGGTCATGCTATATTGCCTCTTAATTGAAAAATACTCTGGAAATAGAAGGTGTAGGAAACAAAGATGTAGGTAGCAAAGAAGACTTAATTTTTCCTATTTTCCTTGATTCTAGAAGGGTTTTTATACTTTGGCACCTGGATAATAGAAAAATAGTGGAATTGTGGGGAGGAGGAAGATCAGGACAAAACCAACTGCAGTAGCCTGAATGTCAGTGAATATAAACTGTTCTTTCCTTGCTTGCTCAGTGTCCTTGCTTTCTATATTTATATTGACATGTAAGCTGGAACTTGGCCCTTACAAAATGTATTGTGATATATGTAGCTTTTTGCAGGGATTTTGTGCCTTTTTGGCACATCTGTGCAGAGGTTTTAGAACAAGAAAGGGTCCATATGTTTAAGTCCTGATCACTGTGAAACACCAAGGAAATAGGACATAAAGTACTAGTGTAAGGTGGACTGTCTGCCAGAGGAAGTCAGGATTGTATCAAGTAAAGGAGACCTTTTCATTTGAGATTTGATGGTGTGAGCTTTCTTGGGTATCTCAAACTCGTCTGCACTCAACATCAATCTTGGCTGGTTGATCTGCCTTGATGTCACCACACTCCCGTGACTTTTCCTACTGCCTTTCATCCAGAGGTCCCAGTTTGTCCCTATAGCCAGGTCGTCTGGGGTGGGAGTTGTGCTTGTACCTTTTCTGATCCACTTCACACCTGGACATTGAAAAGCTGCCCTTCTTGGCCATTTCAGGCAGCAGCCTGGATTAAAAATGGAACCCTTTCCAGTGGAGTGGTGCTACAGAGAAGCTCTCAATCTCCCTCTGACTACAGGCCCTTGAACCTGAGGGGCCTGGTGTTGAGGAAGTGTCCTTTACTAACCTAGGTGGCATTTTTGTACCTCCAAAGCTGTCTGCAGAAGGGAGCAGATTTTTTGAACACTTTTATGTCTTGTAATATTTTATAATCTCACTGAAGTGTGGGGAGAAATAACTTTGGATGGTAATCTCTGCTGAATGATATTTAAATACATAGATACTTTGTTGATACAGGGATTTATTCGATAGAACAGTGTTGTGTGTGGATTTTTTGCTGATGGTATGAGTGGCAGAATACTGAGTGCTTAATCTGGTTTTGTTACTAGAATGTAAGTTGCATTCTGAGATATCAAGAAATTTTACCCCTAATGTGTGAAATTCTGGATCTGGCGTTTGCAATATGGAGATATTTTTCGTGACTGATTTTTTGTGTGCTCAAAAAAATGCTGGAAACAAAAAATTTTGCTGTGAGAGAAAAGTATCAGTGGCTTTTTGTATGCTTGTAGAATATTTCTTTTTCTGTTTGCTTTGCCTACTTACTTTGTAAGTAATTTTTTTCACTTTGATATCAGGGAATTGTATCAACCCTTTAGCTACCCAAAGGAAAAAAAAAAGAATCTGAGCTCTAACATTTTAAAAGTGTTGTCAGAGGAATGGCTTTATTTTGTTACCTCAGTGAATATAATAGTATTTTGCTTTTCCTTTATGGTCTCTGTGATGCTTAGAATAATAAATAACAATAATGCTTTGCTCTTACGTTGTGCTTTTGTCCATTGATCTCAGGGAGGGTTATAAGGAAAAGGTCAGTATTATTGCCCTGTCTCAGAATGGAGAAACACAGAGGTGAATCGAGTTTCTGAAGGTTATCCAATGTGAGAAAGCTGGCAGAGAAATTTCTGTCAGTGTCATTTTTCATCAGAAAAGGCTGATTCGCTGAAACTGAAACCTTTCATGGAAATTCATTAGTGTCCAAGAAATTATGCATCTCCAGAAGCAAATGGAAATGTCACACGCTGTAGCAAAAGAGCAGCTCGAAGCCTGGTGTCAGGGGCACCTGGTGTGAACAGGGAAGACCCAGGAACTGAAGTGAAAAGGAGTTTGAATCTGTCTCTCTCAAAGGAATATCCCTGTCCATAGACATAGTCTGCTGCTTAGTCATACCCAGCTGTCAGACGTAGCCTGGCCTTTCTCAGACAGATAGCTCAATGAACAGTGCACATAGTGAAGGAGTTTAGCCTGCTAAAATCTGATTCCATTGTTGATCCTTGGTGTGGATTGGATTTTTGTGTGCTAAGGAGTGAGTAGATTTAATAGCTTGCATATCTTTAGTATGTAGGGAATAAAAAAGCTCATTGGGGTCTAAGGCTTTACAGCTAAGAAAGTTCTCTTCTTTGGGGCTGCCTCTTTCATCCAACTTTTTGGAAGTGCTTAGATTTCAAACTTGTTAATGGATTAAAAGTGTACTTTGAGAAAATGAAGGAATGAGAGCGGGAGGATAGATGGGTACAAACATACTGTAAGGTCATGTATGGTATTTTTCTCAAGAACCCCAGGCAGAGTCATCACAAGGGCATTGATTTTTATCATGACCTGTCTAGGAAACTTAGGAAACAGCAAGTGTTTTGTTTTTCAATTCACCAAGTCTAGCTGATGATTTTGGACAAGGGATCACGTTTACATGCAGAGAGGGTGGCGGCTTTTTGCCAAGGAAAACCTGAAAATAAAAATCCAGAACAAACCTCTCAGGTTGAGTATTTCACATGACAAATTCTTTCAGGCTTGAAAATACAAAGTTCAGACTGAGTGTGAAGTTACTGTTACATTTCATGTATGTAAGGATGAAGACAAGAAAACCTGTTTTGCTCAGAGGCTGGAGCAGCCATTGAGCTTTGGGATAGACAGCTGGAGGCAGCTTGACTCTGCAAAGAACAACAGGATAAATAAAAAATAGCAATTTATTTTCAATAATTCAGATTGAAATACTGAAGAAGGGCTTTGTTGTTGTTCAAGTCTTTTGAAGAAATGTTGGCAGTCTCACATAAGAGAGCGCTGTGAGCTTGTTCAAGGGATCAGTCGAGGAGGCAGCCTTCATACACCTTTCTGTGCTAAGCCTGAGTCAGACAGGCAAGAGAAAAAAGGGAGAAAAGATCTTCAGCAGGGAGGGTAAGGAGGCACAACCCTGATCAGGGCGTGAGTTGTAGCATGACTGCCGTGGGTAGGTCAGTGGTTTTCCTCCCACTTTGCCATTGGAGGGAAAGCAGTAGGACAAAATGGGGTGTGAATATACAGCTCATAAAGACATGGTTTGTATGGCAATGAAGTTTGGTTTAGAGAGAGCTGGGGTCATTTTTGAAGACCTAGTTTAACTATCAGAAAGAGAGGGACCTCTGGTCTTACAGGACCCCAGCATTTGGCAGGGGTGGGAGAGAAAAAGATGGGAGGGAGAAAACATGGCAGTACACAGGAGGGAAGAGGGAGTAAGGATGCATTAGGGGAACACTGGCTTGTGATCCTGAGGCATTCTGTGCAGCACTGCCTGCTGCTTTCTGCCTGCCTTAGTTCCCACAAGGGATCTGCCATACTATCTTCTCATAGTCCAGTTAATAAGAATTGCTGCATGTGGCCTGCCACAAATGAAATGCTTCTCCTGTCCTCTGAGAATTTTTAGCAACAGGTCCCTATCACAGGAAATTGCTGCTGACCCCCTCTGCCTTTTAAGAGATCCTTGCTATTACCTAAGTCAGTAATAAACTGCCCAAGATTCACAGTCAGTATAACAACCTCCCTGACTGTGACTATGAACCTCATTATAACTTTTTTTCCCCGTGCTGAAAGTCCACCTCTTCTTAATCTTTGTCTTATATTTATAAATCAGTTCCTGTCATGGGAGAGTATTATACAAATTTTCAAAAAAATAGTTGTGGAGCTGCATTAATCAAAGGAATGGTGTGCTGAAGGAAATGTCAGGCCTATTAGCTTGTCAGTGATCAGTGGCAGAAAAGCTACTTTCAGCTAGTTTGCATTGTTTCATCAACACTAATTAACAGACTTGGTACCTTTTAAAATATCATAAAAGAGTGAGGTGGGGGAAGGCCCCAAGATGTGTGTTGCTGTTAGTGGAACACAGGTCTGACACACGTGAGGATCCTTAATTCTAAGCACCCCTGTCTTTAAGGTGGCTGTCCTGTATCTTTTTTTATTTGCAGGAGATTCCTAGGAAATCAAAATGCTAAGCAAGTTATCAAACAGTAGTCACTTTATTTTCAAAGAGGAGTTTTTGATTGCCTGGACAGATGGGGACAGCAGCAAGGGTCCTGAACTTGCTATGACTACCTGCAAGATCAAGCCATGTGATAGCATGTGACTGTGCCACTCTGGATCTGATTTATGACTCATTAGAATCTACACAAGTCTGATTCTCAGTTTGCAATCGTAAATGTCATTTCTGAATAATGGCAGTGTTGTCCTGTGCTTCAGAGTGCTGGTGGGGCTGCCCCTGCTCACTGTTGTCACTGGGTTAGAAGCACCATTGTTGGCTGCCCAGGTGCACCAGGGAGGAGTTTTGTGCTGCAGAGCACAAGGTATGGGCTTTGCAGGGATGTAGATGTTGTTACTGTGTAGTCCAAGTGGACACTGTGCTATAGGCCTGACCTTGGCTGTGCACAAACAGCAGGGAAAAGAATGGTCTCTGATCTGTTGTCACCAACCCTGACTGCCTGGGTGAATGCTCTGCTAAGTGCATACAAAATGCTGCCTGTAATCATCTCATATAAGCAGACTAGAAGCCTTTCTATCATCCTAGGTATTCTCTACACTTGCTATTATCAGAACACTCCTGTAAGAGAAATGCAAACTTTCCACTCTTTATCAGCCCCCCAGTGGTTCATTCTCAAAGCAATTGAAAGACAGAATTATGGTTGGTTTTCTGGGCTCTGTGAGGAAAAAAAAAAGTCATGAGCTGTTTGGGTTTAGTGAGTTATTAGGGAACCTAGTCCTCTGAACACCTCATCCGTCATGGGGCTCTTCCCTCAACCGTTGTTTAAATAAGATGTCCACACACTGTGTCCCCAGTACTTCATCCAGTAATTCTATCACAGAAGAGCATAAGAGATGCTTGGTGTTTAACTTGGCTGTGCTATGAGAAAATGTTGTAGCAAACCACAGCTGAACAGGATCATATACAACAAAACAACTGTCTCTCAGAGGTGATATATGAGAAATAGCCAAGGGTGTCAGAGGGTGGACTTTAAGGACTTTAAGGTCACTTAGAATCAGAATTAGGAATGTGCTTGAAAAGGATAACTGCAAAATATTTTTTTTACCACTCATTTTGTTGGCATTCAGAGGTCTCTTGTAATCCATGCTTCACTTTCCAGAAACTCTGGTGTTTCCAACATGGGTTCCAAATGAAAACAAGGTATTTTTTTGTCCTCTTTCACACAGATACATACACACACACACTTAAACTAATATCTCAAAGTTTTGGTAAATAATTTCAAGAGTGAGAAATTCACCATGCAATTCTTCTTTTGCCTCAGTTAGGACATTCAGTTATGTAAATATTCTTTCAGAATGAGGAGTAACATTTTGCTTCATGATTACTGCTTACTTTTTAGATGTTGTAGATTCCAGTGGGATTACTTAAAGTTAAGCATGTATTTAATTGCTTTTGCTGGATGAGGATATTCTCAACTCTGAAACTGCACCTGGGCTATTGTCATGTACATAATGGCTGTTATATTTTCCCATTAAGCTACTGCATTTATTCTTCATTCTGACAACTCATAAACCCACCATGAGTCACAAGAAGTTTCTACCATTAAGTTCCCCATTTTTCTGATTCATTTCAGGATGGAAATAGATGGAAGTTGCATTACACATTACACACCTCATGATCTTCATAAAGCTAATTACCAGTTAAAATTCAATGGGAAATGAATCAAAATATTTTTTAAGAGTTCCTAATAAAGGACAGTGCATGTTGATACACACTTAAAGCTATTTAGCATTTTTAGCAAAGATTGTACAATTTCCAAGGGGTTTGAGAACAATCCTTCCCTACCATCACTTTTGGTGGTCTTTATGTGCCAGGCATGTATGAAGGGTACTGAAAGTGACTGTGCTGACAGATATCCTTTCCCTCTGCTCGTGAGAACTCCATACTGCTCATAAAAAATGCTTCACCTCCAGGGCTGGCAATTTGGCACTTCTAGCTAGTTATTTCCAAACGGGCTTTTCATGCAAATAGACTGGGTTTGATTGAATTCAAGTACAAAAAAAATCAGGAAAAGCTTCAAAACCCAAAATGTTCCATTTCAGCCATGAGAAAATACTGAAGTTGCCTGATTTAAGCGACATGATTTAAGAAGTCAGTCTTTCTCCTCTCTCTGGTTCCTCAGTGGGGGTAAAGAGCTTTATCAGAAGTGATACTCTGAGGGCCTAGTTATAGGTCTTGCTGTGAACTACCCTCCAGGAGAACTTATTTCTCTCTTGTATCTGAATGGAAATTAATCTCTTCACAGAACCTACCTTTTGGCATCCTAAAACCATGGCAGCAGGAATACCTCCTGAGGGTGGTGAATAAAGTTAGACAGATAGGCCTGCTTACCTGAAAATAAAGAGAAAATGGATGACCACATCTGCTTCTGACTTGCACCTGGGCTTAGAAGGATTCCATGCAAAAGTAATCAGTGCTGATTTAGTTAGTTCATTTTTGGTATCCTTCTGTAAAGTTGTGCAGATCGTTGGTTACATTAAAAAAAAAGGTGTGTGTGGACTTGGTTCTAGATACCAAAATGAAAAAAAAAGTAGAGCTGAGATATCTTGTTTTGCTCTATATGGTGCATTGTATGTGACCTTTCATTTCAGACATTTGCATAAAAAAAAAAACAAACCAAAAGAATAGATCTATGCAGCACATGGAAATGTAGAGTGTGTTCCCTGTTGAGTAGGCTGGGTTAAAGATGATCAGTCTCAGAAAGCACCATAGGCCATTGATTCAAACACCCGTTTGGAATCAGGCAAGGGTTGTATTTGAATGTGGAAGAGTAAATGTGTGAGAAAGAAACATGCATCTTCTCAGGGGTACCTAAAGGAGTCTTGTATAGAAGAAGGTGGAATAAGCATTGCCATATTTATCTCCTAAAATTAACGCAGTTTTCTCAGCTTAATGGTTACTACAGCTTTAATTTCCACTTGGCAGCAGACTTTTCTGATGTCTGCCTCTAAACTGTGAAGGGAAGCTTGTCTTCTGCTGCAAGGAGCAGCATGGGACAAAAGTGACATCATGGAAGATATAGTCCTGTGACTTCTGATGTGTAGGCAGGAAATGGCTGCAATTTAGAGATGTTTCATTCTGGGCAATAGCTGCTACCATCATCCAGCAGGTGCTGCAAGTTGTCCTGGAAGCACTGCTCGTGATTCCTAACAGTGTTTGGGAGTGCGATCCAACCAGTGCTCAATTTCCAAGCTGGCAGTTTCAGCCAAGTTCTATCAGGGCCAGTTTGTGGTGGCCAAAGCTTTGAGCCTCAGTGGCAGAAAAGCAGTTTGACAACTCTGCTTCTTCTCCTGTCTCAACAGGAGATTAACTAGTGACCCAGTGCCCTGCTCGAACTCTGTTTTCTTAGGTGGAAGAATGCTTGTTCTTGGTGATCCTTTGTGAGCCTGCTGGGAATGTAAGTTAGTCTTTTGCTCTGGAGAGGAATTTAAGGTTTTCCTCAAGTACAGGGAGTCAAATCCATCAGCCATGACTGAAGCCAACTGTCTGGGATCATGTTGGAACTCTATTAAAGTAAAACCAACCAGTCCCACATCCCAGGGAGGACTTTTTGAGCTGCTGCCCATGCTAATATATATCTGCTATAAAGGGTACCATTTCAGAAAAAAGGCAGAGAAAACCTTTGGTTTACTGCTCTGTGAAATTAAGGTGTAGATCAGCCACTTTCTTGCAGAGCAACTCTGAAGTATTTGTGGGTTATGAATTATGACATCGTTTTGGTGACAAAAATAAACTTTTATTGCTTTTTATTTGTGAGCCTTGCAGATTCAGCACAGCTGTGAATGAGTGAGCTGGAGTCCATCCTGCTTGCAGGTAGCTCCCAGGATTATTAACTATTTGCTCTCTTCTTTGAGAACCATTAACTATTTCCCTATATTTATTGTTCCTGCTGATGCACAAGCTTGAAGGACTCAATTGGAGTCTCAGAAAACTTTGAGTTTTCAGGGCTGGCAATTAGGAAAACCTTAATTTCTTCACTTCCAAATTGAGCAAGGTTGATTTGGAAGGCAGAGAAAGTAAACACACGACTGTTATTTCACAAGGTCACCTTAGAGAGTTGAATCATCTTTTAATTTGGAGCAGTGCCTTTGGAGGGCAGCAGACAGCACTTTATAGTACAGGGTGATACTCTTTCATCAGTAGTTTTAACTTTAAAAAATCAATGAATTAATGCTTTTGTGAAGTCAAGAAATGAAAGAACAGTAAATAGTAAAAATTCTTCATACCAGTAATTTGTATTCTCTTCAGGGTATGGAAGAATGTTTGTAAAAGTAGCATTTGCTCTCACTCACAGGTGTTGTGTTGCTGAACTGAACATTAGTAGCTTTCTGAAAGTCTCTGTTTTGTTCCAGGATAAGTCAATGACAGGTTCTCATATACAACTTGCATAAACATATCCGGCATTTAAACAGTTTATCTGCAATTCTAATGGGTTGCATTACTGGCGAATTAAAGCTTAGCCTCTGCCAAGATTTCAGTGGTGACTTTGGCTCTCTGAGTACCAAGGAGACCAGTGGAAGTAGGAAGTCAAATTCAGATGTAGTCTTTTATTGAAAACACTGCAAAGCAGAAGTGGGGCAGGGAGCAGATGCACACTATCATTCCTATTATAAACAGTATTTTCTAGAAGTCTCCTATTAGTTAGACATATCAGAATATGAATAAGTCTCATGAAATGTCGTGTCTCCTTTAGATAAAGCTGGGATAAGCAGTTAATTTTTGAAATGCTGAAGGAGGAGTTGTAAAGGAGGTAAGAGATTTGCTGACATGCTTTGGCTTTGTTCTGCAGACTGTGTGGTATTTTAACATTTTTATGGTAAAGCACAGCAGTTTTGGTTTTCAGAGCAAAGTAATGATTTGAGTTAGCTCAGAGTGCCAATTCTGAGTGCTCTCGTGGAGCCTGTCCTTGAGGCCTTCAAAACATGATTCCCTTTTAAGGCATATCACGTTTCCAATTTGCCTTGTTTCCTATTTCTGCTAATAAGGAAAATAAAGTCTATCTGCTTATCAGTCCTTATCCCCAAATTTTCAGCAGATCTGTGAAGCAGGTAGTGATTTGGTATCATCTCTTTGCTTACACTGGAAAACTGTTTTCATTAAGTTTTATTGAAATCTTAATCCAAGAGAAGGTGCAGAAGATCGGTTGCTCCAGTTCTTTTTCGTGGCAGGAGACATATGACTTGGGATAGTTGCTCAGATGATCTCCAGGTAGGGTTGGCCACCTCATGTGCTTGTCTTAGTGAGCCTGAACCATCCATCATAACAAGCAACTCACAATTCACAGCCAGAGCTGGCTGATGTGCTAGGAAATGCTCTTCCCAATTACCATGTGTGTGCTCACACTGGAGCACTCTCTCCTCAGCTGCACAGGAATAACCTGTGTGTTGCCATTAATAAAGTCTCTGTCACACATGGACATGATTCTCTGTGTCCTCAAACAAGGGTTTTTTTCCTTCTGTATGTTGCCAAGCTCATGCTCTCATCTTTTTCTGGCAGTGAAAAGGTTTCAAAAGACTTTTCATCTCCAACTTCTTACAAAATAGAGAAAGTACTGTATGTGTGAAAATCCATACGAACAACTGGGGCCACTGGAGGAAACGAATACTTGTGAGATTATGAGTCTTTGAGGAAGATAACAATTGGCTTACAGTGTAGTATTGCAAAGAAATGTGTTTTTCAATAAATATAAAGACTACTACCGTGTTGCAGAGCATTTCTCTCTGTCCTGGATTGTGCCAGTGCTGTGCTATTGCCCCGTGCTTTTTATTTGAACCTAACACTGAACCCATTCTGATATTTTGCTTATCACCAGGGCACACTTGGGGTTTTGTTTCAAAAGTAGATGTGAGTTGTGGGCCTTCACAGCAAAACATTTTGACTCAGAGGAAGTAACAGTAATACCTCTCTAATGGAGATACAAGTCTTCCTTTTTTTGATTTCAGTTGTGATTTTCACGGTTTTGTCTCAATTTTTTTACCCCATAACTTTGATTTGGTAAGTAGAGACAGTTAGCAAATAATATTAAAAACTGTTAGAGAATAAATATATTTGCTTTCCTTGCCAAACTTGTTTTACAATTGAACAGAAGGGCCATCTGTGTAAGGAAAAGTAATGACTGGGGTTAAACCTCAGGATCACAGTTTTGAACAAGTTTTGACTGATTTTCAAAGTCAATCAAGTCCTTTTATGTCTTTGCAGACATTTTCTATGGTAGACATCTTGAGTGAGTGTATTCTTTTTGAAGTTATCAAGCATTCTAATTGTCAGATGTCTTTTTTGAAAGTTCTAGTGAGTATTTCTGAAGATCCATGTCTTTTATTTTTTGAACAGTGTCCTAGACCTTAGATGTCTTTCCTTATGTAAAGTAACCTGAAGCACTGATCCTGAAGGAACAATCTATATAGATAAATGGATTTCCTGAGTACCTACATGGTGTTCAATTATAGATTAACATTAGCTGATGAACACATTGAAGTGTTATGTTGTGATTTGGGCAGTTTTGTATGGTTCTGTATTTTCCTCTGTCAATAGAAATGCCAATAACAGTAATTTTTTTAAAAAGGTGCATTTTTTCTTCTAGAGATCACATAAACATTTCTGCAGGTAATGAGCTCCCCTAACATAAAATAAGTATTAATTTAGCAACCTGTCACTTACATGAGCGCAGACTTTGATGTTATAATTTATTCATTTCTTGGCTCACAGTTCAAGTTACTTAAAGTATCATTGATGGACTTTCTATTAGAGCTCCTGCCCTTCATCCTGTTAGCTCTGGGCTCCTGTCTGGGATGATACCAGCAGAGATGCGCCCTTGGCACAGGTGCAAAGGTTTTTCAGGAATGCTCTTGGCTGCCAAGTTTTTATCTTGTTCCTTTACTGCAGTACCTTCACTTTCACTAAAATGATAGTAGTTCAGGCTGCCAAGCCCACTGGTAGGTGCAGCTGGTACTGCAGGATCCTTTGTTTATCCACTGTCAGAACATGTCCTGCTGAACTGTGGAGCGCTCTGGTCCCTCAGACACACACTGGGAAGTCCCAGTGACACAAAAGCACTTTCCCCCTAATCTCTAATTTGAGAAATACCTGGAAGTCTTTGAATTTTCTTTGATTGATCTTTTCATTAGCTCTAAGTTTCTTTCCATTATGTTGGTCAAGAGAATTGATCTTCATTCAAGGAATATATCCGTAATGTTGTTCCTTTGTATGAAAATCCAGTAGTGGGTGTTCCTTGAGTGCTACATGATTTCTACATTCTATATATGGATTATAAATAATTGTTCTGCTCTGTGCACTCATGGAGGTTTAAATGTGTAGAATTATGAGCTGCATATTTTTAAAATTTATATTTAAAAAATACTCAGTGAAGGAAACTTGGATGTGTAGTTATATGAAAACCTACCTTTCATCCATTATTTGTGAAAAGACAGTAGTGGTCATATTATAAAGCACATGTAATACCCAGTGACTTCATCAGGAACTGTGGATGCTCAGCACTTTGTAGTAATCAGCCCCACGTTTCCTGATATTCATGCCCTTGAGGCTTTCTCATCTCAATTTTTCTGTACCTAATATAATCCAAACTATATTATCCTATTAGGAGGCTCATTTTTTTCCTCCAACAAGCAGGATGCACCTGTCTGCTTACCATGAAGGAAGCAGTGGCAGTGTTCTCCCTTTATTGTCTGTGTTAAAGGAGAAAATTTCGGCTGTAAACACGAAGATTGAGCTTGTTGAGTTAAAATGAGCACATTAATTCTTGAATGGAGCCCTGCTTTATGCTTTTGTTCCTTCATTACTCATTTTACATATCTTGGCTATCTCTGTAGTGGATGGGGAGAGAGTATAATTTAGAGCACCGATCTCAGGTCCCTGTGTGGAATAAACAGGCTGTTCCTCTGCACCAGCTGGGGAATGCAGCCCCAGAGCTCAGTGGTGACATTCCACTTAGGCACGTCAGCTACTCGGCATGCTCAGGGTAGAGAGGAGAGATAACATTCGAGAGGAACTGCTATGGTTTAAAAAGTGCTTCTACACTACAGTGAGTAATGAATTGCCAGTCAGGCACAATGCCAGGTTTGAGCTGATGGAACTCTCATCAGAAGGAGATATAAATGCAGCTGTGTTGTCAAAACTTTGAGCTGTCGCAGAGCCCTTTGAACAAGGAGCAGTGTGTTACAACAAAGCATTTCTTTTTCTCTCCTTTCCCACCTCTGAGATTACATCCTTTCTGTTCCTCCAGAGCCAGGCAGCTTGGAACACTCTGCACTATTTCCATCTACATTATACCAGGTTAAAATTGCAAACAGAAGTGATGCTTGGAAAGTCAGAATTCAACCAGTTGAAAAAGTTGAAAGGCAAAAGTGTTAATTTTAGCTAACATGGTGTGCAGTACAGAGCAAATGGTGTTCAGGTTTTCACAAAAGGACTGTGAAAACAGATGTCTGAAGAGCCAGAGAAGCCATTGGAAGTATTTCCTTTCCTGCTGGGAAGTACTCCTCAGATGAATCTCCTTTTCTTGTTTGTTAAATATCAATTTCTGTTCATGGAACTGAAACTTTTGGCATATTTTGTGTGCCACTTGTAAAATGGTACATACCTGCTGTTTGTGTGTTGTATTCACAGAGATGTTCAGTGTTATGAATGGGGGCTGTCATTTGGAGGGAAATTGGCTCAGCCTTCAAGCTCAAAACTTCCCTTTCCCTTCTTTTATTATCCCTCTTCCCCCTTCCTTACTGTTTAAGCTTAGTAGAAATACAGGTTGATGGACAGGAAGAAAAGGCAAATCTAGCAATCATGGATGTCTTTGAAAAGCATTATTGCCATGAGCAGATGTCAGATAGCCCTGAGCAGAGGATGGTTTGTATTTATTTACTCTGCGTGGTATTCTTCAGTGTAAGGGAAAGCTGATTACAGCTGAGGTCTCCTGTGTTCCTGCCTATCACTGTGATAGTGATGGCAGCCAAGCCCTGATAAGCTGCCTCTTGCATAATAAAACATCTATGGTGAGAGTCTCTTCATTATAGCCTTGCCTAGACTGGCAGCTTTCTGAAGTTATTCCCCTGTTCAGCTACCCCTGGTGCAATAGCACAGCTGTGAATGCCGAGAGTTACGATGCAAGGGCTTACACTTCCTCTCTTACCCTCGCTGTCTGTGCTAATGCAGCCTTGGGTAGAGCTGCTGCAGAACTCCAGACACAGAAGAGAGAACCTGCTGTGCTGGTTTGAAGAGGGAGAACCCTTGCTGGCAGTAGCCTTTTGGCGATGAGACATATCACAGGCCACATGATTGCTGCCACACAGTCTCTGCTGTGAAGGGAAGGGGCCAGTGGCCTGTTTGAAAGTAAGTCCTGAAAGTTTAAATACTTTGGGTTTATTTCATGGGGCACTAAACACCAGTCACCTCCTGCTGTCATTTGGATCCAGCACCTGATGTGCAGATTTGTGTTGCTCTCCAGCGGGTAGCCAAGTGGCAGGTTGACAGATGACTTGCCAGTTAACAGCATTATTCAATGAGCTCCTATATTGTCTGTATTTCTTCCTCATCTTTTTTATGTGAAATGGTTAAGCAATCCTGATCTTTGGGCTTTGGATGTTTCTGTTGAACAGGGCACATGCTGTTCACACAAACCTATGACTGAGAGACTGAACCACCTTTACTGAAAAGTCTCTACTCACACTGGACATCTGCTCTCTAGCTCTGTGTATGAAAACTTAATGTAGAGATAAAGCTGCTGCCTGAGGCAAAGAACTTTTGAAACAGGTTTGGATTTTTTCACTTTGCAAATTGCTCACAGAAATCTTTAAATACCTTCTTGAGAACCCTTTGAAGCATGGACAGCATTTAAGTTTGTTCTGTGTATAATTTAAACACACATTTCTGCTGCAGGTTAGAGCCAACATTACATAGCTTATTTGTTTCGTCAACAAGGACAAGGTTTGTCAAAGATTTCATGTTTGCAAGCAGGACTAAGGCTTAAAAGAGCACTGATACTCTTTTACCTGCTTGCTGAGGTGGTAAAGTTACAACCAGGCTTTTACCTTGTGAACCGGGCACCTGGTTCTGTGGATAAACACCTGAAAATCTGTTTTTCTGCACAATCTTAAGAAGTGGTCTTGAATTCTTCCCCTCCTCCCCCACCCTCCCCCTTCCCACAGGTCGGTCTCCCAGCATTTCAGAGAAAGGTACCCTGGATCATGCCTGTTGACCAAGTTTGTTATCTAGACTTGGTTTTACAAACCAGAGTTGTGTTTGCCTGCAATATACTTTATAAGACCTTCTAGGTGAGTGTTCCTTGGGGTTTGAGAATGGTTCTGAGTTATCTAATGAGCATTCAGATAAAAAAAACCTCCTGAGTGGAATAGTTGGTTTTGAAGTTTGCTGTTTTTTAAAAGACTTCATCTTCCTCGAATTTACCTCTAAATTGTGTCTAGCAAAAGCATGTGCACCACTGAAAGTTTCAAGCTGAGGCTAATGAGAGCCTCATAAAAACTTATGCATCAGCTCCTGAACAGATAATTTCACCTTCAGAGTCCAGGATCAAAAGCACCATAGAAATCATTGCTCTGATGTCTCTATTGAAAAGACAGTATCATTAGTACATTTTTCTAAGTGCTATTTCTCTCTGGTGTGCATTACCATTAAAAGTTCCAGCACTAAAATCTCTATTACTTTCCTTTCGAAATGAGATTTCATTCAGTGCCATCCCTGGTTGCTTGAACTGTGAGTGATTGGCTCTGCATGGAGCATTTTGTAACCCTCCTCACGGAGGGAGCCCTATAAAAATAAATGTTACCATCAAGTCTACTTTGCATACAGTAGCTGTGTGTAATTACTGAGCCTGGGATTCACTGTTCTGCTGACCCTGGCTTCCCCAATGTGCTCTGGGCAGGTTTTGTGACTGTTTAAACAAACCTAGTTTCAAAGGATTACAAAGATTGCAGTTGTTATTTCTGTTATGCAAGATAGAAGAATGGGCACCTAGTATATTATATATACAGTGTTATTAAAGTGTGTCCTTCTTTGAAGGGCAATCACTTAAGGGCCTGTCCTTACGAGGTTATTAACTCATCATTTTCAGATTATTCTCTATGGATCCCTAGAGGTATATTAGCTGCTTCTAAGAGATCTGAGAAAGGTAATTAAGAAAGGCAAGAATATTATTTTTATGCTGACATTGGGGGATCTAGAGGGAAATGCTTAAGGGTCTACAAATCAACAGAGAGGGAAAAAAAAGCTGAAACCTACTGAATGAGAATTTCTAGGGAACACATGGGTATACCCTGTATTTTTCAGGTCATTCTAATAGGAAATGTTTGATCTGCCTCAGCAGATTCCAAATTTTGTAATCCCATCGTATCTTGGAGGCATCTTAAGGGTAGATGCTGTAAAAGGTCATATTAACTTGTATATTCTTGGCAGAAAATAACACTGGAAGACAGAAATATCAGCCTGGTAACTTACATAGTCTTTTGTGAATAATGAAGACTGCTTTTTTAGCAATGTTCTTTATAAGTGTTACACAAAGCACCAGTTTCTCAAAAAGGTGCTTGGTATGTCTGTGTTAAGGAGGCATAAGGGGAAGAAAGAAGCTGTCATATGCTCATCTGACACAAATCTACCTTGCTTTAATGGAGCTTTTTAGTGAAGTATGCAGATATATTCTAGTAAGTTAAATCTTGAGGATTTAACCTCAAGGACTCGAACAGCAACTGGAAATTTTTGATTTCTGGTTGTGTCTTGAGAATGTCAGGAAACAACAGGTCTTATGGGAACTTTAGTTACTTCTGTGTACTGAAGTAAGAAACGGGAAAGCATTAAAACCTTGCTGACCTTGGTTGTGACCCACAGCGTTGTCTGGGCCCAAAGCAGTTCACACTGTGAAGGTGTGTGACTCTGGCAGTGTGATTCCTAATGAGAATGACCTTGTTATCTCCGTAGATGACACGTCAGGGTCTGCAATCGGTGTGTTGTGTGTGCATTCCCATGTGCAGCTGCAAACAGCATGGCTGTGGTTGCTGCCCTGCTCAGCCCTGCCCCTGTTATCAACTGGCAGGAATGGTCTGGACTTCTCCAAATCAGCATCTGCCTGGGCTCCTCTGTGGCCTTGGGAAACCATAGAGGAAAGTACGGCACACATAGGAACCTTCTGTTCCCAGATTTACGAAAGAGTTCCTCCTCATCAAATTTAAACTCTTTTTGTTCTAGTGAGACTGAGGAGTTTGTGTAGCCTCAGACTATGCTTTACTGTTGCAGCTGAACACTCCTCAGCTTTGTCCTCTCTGTATTTGCTGTCCTGCATAGGGCAAATTTACTAAGAAGCTCAGCTGGGGCTGAGAGTAGCTCCTCTGACTTGGAAAATTCCTCTGAATAAATTATCTACTGTGAAAGAACAATGCGTATTCTACCCAAGAGACAGAAAAGTGAAACAATAGAGGATGTTCTTAGAACATTTCTTAAGAACCTAGGCTCCCTGAAGGAAAATAAGGCTTCTGGAGGGTAATACAGAGAACTCCTTTTAGGAACCTTCCTCCCTTCAGTAACTGTATATAGAGGTGAGGTATCAAACTGGGAATGCCTAAAGTTAAATGGTGTGAATGCCCAACAGTGAGCAGCTTTCAGAGTGCTGAGCAGTACAGTCACAGCACGACAGCTGAGTCAGGAATTGTGCTGGGGCAGAGAGGAACTGGACACACAGATGTTGCTGCCTGCTAGTGTTTCCCACCGTAGGCTTTCTAGCCAGCAGTCAAAAGGATAGTTATTTACTTTCTTTTATAATTTTTGGATGATTATGATCTCTTGTTTTCTGAGAACAAGAGCATTCCCACAAGCTCAACACTTCTTGCACTGCATGGGCAATGGGAAAGGGTTGTACCATTTCATTTGTTTCCCTCTGTTGTTGTTACAACTTATGTGTAGCTGGATTCAAACTTGTTTCCATGCTGAATGTGTGTGTGTGCTTCTATTCAGAAATCAAGAAATATTCTGAGGAATACAAGAACTTGTGGACACGTGGTAAAATTCGTGTCATTTTTATACAGGAAACAAGATTAAATATTCACAGGAGCATCTTTAGACCCTGGAGCCAACAGGTGCATAGGATTCTCAACATGTCCCTGCAAATAAATAGTTTGTTTTTTGAGACAAACAAGACCCATTGATACTGAAAACTGTAAATTGCGATACTGAAAAGAAGGTCTTTATTTTGAGCTGATTAGAAGCCTGTCTCACAGAAAGCTGGCTATTGCCAAATGTCATGGGGATGAGGGACTTAAACATGTCACTGAAGTATGCACTGCAAGTTCCTTCATGATGAAGTCTCAGATAAATTGAAAACACCTCAAACCTACATCTTGGGAAAGCCAAACAAATTTCAGATGGAAATGAATGGAAATTAATTCAGGGTGTAGACTTAAATCCAGCCTCTAGGGACACAGTAATTGTGCCTTTTAGAAAATGGCCTCCTGCTCTTTGCATTTTAACTGTCTGTAATTACTTTTGTGGTTTGTTGGTTGTTGAGGAGCTTGACAAGCTGGGAATTGGCAGATTCAGTGTTGCCTTTATTTACAGTGCTTTTGCCAAGTCATTAAGTCAGCAATAGGAGGCGTTGTTCTGACAAAACTAATCCCTCAGTATGGTGAGACATCACATTTTCCTTTTTACTTTGTGCTACCATTTAAAACTATTTCGGCCAAGATTTTTGGGTTGACATGAATTGTCAGAACACCACTAAAATCAGTACAGATAAGCCAGGTTTTCTTTCCTTCATCCCTGTCATATTTTGTCTTCTCTCACAATAAGCGGTGTCCAAAGCTGATTAGGACTGGGACATTCTGTGGCCCTGAGTGACTTAAGTTGCTCCAGCAGGGATATTTTTGTGCTGCCAAAGGGACAGGGGTTAGGAAGTCGCTCCTGCAGGAGGCATGGAGAAAGCCAGATAGCCCCAGGAGCCCTCAGAATTGTTGGATTTGTTTGCTCCATAAATGCAGCAATATTGCCCTCTGACCACTCAGTCTGATCTGCCTGGCTCTGCCAGTGCTGCCTTTGAAGGAGGATGAAGGCCTGGTGCATAAAGCAGTTGTGCTGCTGAGCTCCAGGATTGCTGGATAACCACCGTGGGGCAGAGCCCAGGGATGTGCTTTGTAAAGCCCTCGGGGATACTTTGACACTAAGTGTGATACAAATGCTAATCGTTGTTATGGTTCTTTCTTAGGAAATCAGGGTATGTTTTTATCATTATCCTGCAGGTCTCAGTGTCCTTGTACAGTTAGGGCCTGACCTCATCAGAATAACATTTGAATTGGAAACGAGCAAATATCTAACGTCTTTACACTGAAATTCATTCAATTAACCATGGATGTATTAAAAACTGACGTTAATGGTGATTCTCTGGCACCAGCAGAGTTTTGAAGTGCTTTACACTTTCTGCAAAGTGACTTTGGGATAAAATCTGTACTGGCTGCTGCAACTGTGCCTCTTGTCCTTTTTGCCATTTACCATAGAATCGTTTAAGCTGGAAAAGACCCTTAAGATTGAGTCCAAGTTGAGTTAGGGAGAGGAGAAACTTGCTGAGAAACTGAGACAGATTTGCTGGTTTTATTTCTATTAATTATTTTGTTGACTGAGATAAAACTCTTTCAGTGTAACCATCCAGCCAATTCCTTATCCACCTAGTGGTCCACACGTCAAATCCACGTCTCTCCAGTTAAGACACAAGGATGTCATGCAAGACAGCGTCAAATGCTTTGCACGAGTCCAGGTAAGTGATATCAGTTGCTCTTCCCTTATCCAGCGACACTGTAACCCCGTCATGAAGGGCACTAAATTTGTCAGGCGTGATTTGCCCTTAGTGGAGCCATGTTGGCTGTCACCAGTTACCTCCTTATTTTCAATGTGCCTTAGCATAGTTTCTAGGAGGTCTTTTTCATGATCTTGCTGAGCACCAAGGTGAGACTGACTAGCCTGAAATATCCCAGGTTTTCCTTTTTTCCCTTTTTAAAAATGGGGGTTATGTTTTCCCTTTTCTAGTCAGTGAGAACTTCACCGGACTGCCATGACTTCTCAAATATGATGGATAGTGGCTTAGCCATTTCATCCTCTAACTCCCTCAGGACCTGCAGATTCATTTCATGAGATTCCAGAAAAGATTTCCATGTTGCAGCTCCCATTAGCTTGTCTTAAATCTCTGTGGTAAAGTAGTGCTTAAGAACAAATTTAATTTGATTGATATTTGAATAAACCTACGGTTTCATCTGTGACTTGAGGATCTTGCACTGTAGGGGGATTCCTTCTGTGAATATTCAATCCACGTTTTCTCAGTGAAATAAAGCTCTGTTCATGCAGCTATGAGGCATTATTAGATTGTAATCGCACACAGAGTGGTTTTCATTATAGAGCACTGTTAATTACAAATACACTGCAATTTGCAGGCCATCTATTCTGACTGTAATTATGATGTTGCTTGCACACCTGTGTCTGAGAGTATTTTCCTCTCTTAACTAGGGCTCATTCTTTTGACTCAGCAAGGAGCCTCTCTTGACTGTGGAAATAGCTTGTTTGTTGTCTCCATGGGTATAGAATAAGACAGAAGGGAGGGAAAAGTTGGGAAACAGCCAGCAATTGAAACTGTAAGTCCTAAGTGACTGTGTGGGCCTATACAACAGAGGGAGCATGTCTTGAATGTAATATTATTTAAAAATAGGCTTGAAAAAGGACTGTTTGCTGGTGTGCTTTTTGCTTAGTGCTATACATGTTAATTAGAGTTTTAGCACAGCTTCTCAGAAAACAACATTTCCCCTCAAAGATAGAAAAACAAGGAGAGGGAGAATTTTGATGCTGGGAATAAGGTACTATGAATAAGAATCAGCAACAATGGATTTTAGTTCAAGCTGGACTGGAATTTATTGCAGCTTTATGTTTTTTATAAAGGAAACTTGTGTGTCAGCTTCTAGTAGTGACAGGGATGCTGAGAATTGGCATGTGAGGATAATGTGATAATATAGAGACACCAGGGAGTATGTGTACACAAAAATGCATCTCAGTCAGCCAGAAGGCCACGCTGTGATTTCAGTAAAAGGCTACGACAGAAAATCAATAGCTTTGAGAAAGGCCCATGGTAAAGCAACAGCATAGTCTGCACTTTCTTCATTCTGCTTCTCCCTTCCCTCCCTTTATAAAGACAGAGCTGCGTGAGCTCACGTTTGAGTTTTGTTAACTCTGTGCTCGAGTAGCTCAAGCAGTGAGGCAATTCAGGGAATACAAAGTATCTGCAAACCAGACCGTGGGGATGGAGAATAGGGATGAGTCGAGCAGGGTCCCGGGTTTATTGAAGGCTCTAATTACCTTGTAGACAGGCTATGTAGACTGTGGTCTCCTGCTCAGAGCTTCCATCACAACTGTGCTCTGATCCTTAGAAAAACCTCTCACTGTATCTCGGAGCAGCTTCACTCAGGTCTGTAATTTGATGTGTGGACCAGCAGTAACTCCCTCTTCCAGGTTCCCACATAGGCCAGGGCATTCTGGCAGGATGATCTAGCCAGGTAGTCCCAGATTATGGAGTTTACGTTAGGCATTGACTTTGCAGATCTTCAAAGACTTCAAGTGACTTTTTCCAGGATGCTCTTTTTTTCTCCGATTTCTTTTTGCCTAAAAAGGTAGAGTATGAATTTTTAATGAAAAATAGAGCAAAGGGTGGACTGTTCAGCATTAGCTGATACATAGTCTGTAATCATGTTATTTCATTTTGTGATGTTACCTCTGTATTTTATGCATAGGCATGCAGTACACTCAGAGGGGAGGTTCCATATGCATAGTTACACATTTGACTATTTCCTGACATTTAGATGATTAATCATCCTGCACTAGGATGCATGTCAGCTTACAGACCCTGAAACATGGGAGGGGGAAAGACTGGTAAGACTATTCCTTGTTGCCCTATCCTGTTAAGGAGCAAGTTGAGTATCTGTGAATGTGTATCATGTTACACAAACACTTTCATTGCACACTGGACAGTGAAATGGGGAAAAGGGAGGACTGCAAACATTTCCCATTAATCCATAGTTGTGTCCGTATGCAGGTTTCAGTACTTATATGTATATGGCTTGATTCTATGAAAAAAAGGTTAGACCATCTAGAAAATAATAGTTTTAGGTCAAATGTGCCCTTTAGGCAAAAAATCCACCAATAAAATTCAAAGGGAGGAGACTTTTAAGTATATGGAAGACAGAACATCATTTAAAGGAAGTCTGCAGGAGAAGAGAGGGTGAGTGAAAGGGGTGAATCTGTTATCTGATTAGTGAACGGGGTATTATTGGGCTTGATTCTTCTCTTTTATTGAAGATGATACAATATCTCACTTGTAGATGATGATATAGAGCCAGGAACTCTCTAGGGTTTCATTGTTCTTGAATACTTCCATGTGCTTGGGTGTATAAGCATTTTGGCACTGGGAGACCTTTTCCATGTTGGCATACAGAGGTGATGTTAGCAATTCAGTGACTGTAAGTAATAATTCAGTTGGTTTCTTTTCCTGAGAGTACTGAGAAATGTATGATTTTCTAGCATAGAATTAGACTGACACAGCAGCTAGGAAAAAGTGTGTTCTTTTTGCTGACACTTCTGATTGCTTCTCACCTTATCCAAGAACTCAGTTCTTTCACTATGGAAAACTACGAGAAACAGCCATAGACTTGGCTCATTAAAAAGAGATGATTCTAATTTGAGTTTTTCCATGAAACCTTCTTTTTGTCAGAGCTTAATATTTCAATACCCCAGTGCATAAAAGATTATTCAAAAAGTTATTCAGTGAAAAACTTGGAGCAAGGAGAGTGCATTCTCTAGCACCTAGGAAAATCTTCCATAAATAAATACAATTTAATGACTGCTTTTTTTCCAGGCTGTGAACACTGAAGTTTGAGCAGGAAGCATTGGTGAGCTGGAAAACATGCTTATAAGGGAAACTCTTTTAGGGTTTTGTCCTTGGCAGCAGCTGAGCTGCATAAAATACATGAAAGTAAGAACATACAATACATTTAATCATTAAACTTTCAGGGGTGCTGGGCCTAGCTGATACCTCAGTTGCCCCTCAGTCATAGTTGTACCATACTGTGAGTCACAAAGAATTGGAGAATTGTTTGAGAAACAGAAACGCCTTTACAGTACCAATAAGGTAGGGCTGGGTCTGGGTAACTATAAATTAGTGATCAACACCACATTCAGTTTTTCCTGGGCACTAACTGAGCAACTATTCTAGTCTCCTCAATGCACTGAAGTGCCACTGCATTCAAGGTGAAAGACTGGAGCCTGTTAGATTGACCGATCATTTCCTTCCTTAGCTTCTAAACTTCATAACTCTCTATGTTTGAGCTGTAGTGACATGAGGAAAATTAAGACCCTCCTTTGGGAAATGGAGAGCTCAGGATTAAATGCACAAACAGCATACAAGTCTTTGGCTTAACTGGCATGAAAGCCTGAGGGCATTGGAACATGGCATGCCAGGCAGGATTTAGAGGTCAGGAGGTGCTGTGATGGGACATTGTGCCCTGAGGATTCCCATAGTTCCCTTGAAGATCTCTTGAGTTTGTTTCCCTCGTCTGTGCTTTTCTGTCCATGTTAATGGCTGAAAGCAGGGACAACTTATACTGTATGAAATCAACCACATCTTCTGTAAGTTGTCCTAAAACTTCATATTTTACTTCTTCTTTCTTATTTCTCCTCTTTCTGGATTCCTGAAAATCCTGCAATTCTCATAATTGTTCCTGGCATCTTGCTGCTTCAGCCCTAAACTATCCTGAGGTTAATAATAATAATGGCCAGTCTTCGCGAACGAAGATCTGGGGAAAGGTCTTTTACCTTTCCAGCCTGCGCAATGGATTTTTTTAGGTGAGACACAGCCTGCGCTGAACTGAGCCCACCCTTTAATCCTAAGGTTCATCTGCCGGGGCCAAGCACGCTTGGACAATGGCAGTGAGGTCCTCAGGACGTAGGTTTGTTTAGAGTGACCTTCTCATAGATGGATGGCCTCACAGGGCTAACGGGTTCCATCTGCCCGGGAGACCGAGGAATCGAACCCGGGTTGCAGCAGTGAGAGTCCTGCATGCTAACCACTAGGCCACCAGGGGTCTCTGAGGTTAATATATGATGTGTATATATACATATCTATATATACACTCAGGCTGTGTTACATTGTTATTCACTTAAATAATACTCTCTTTTACATTTCAAGGCAAATGGTTTAAAACCAAGGGAAGTCAAGCTGAAATCTGAGGCTGGTGCTTTAATAGCAGACCAACACTTTAGGAATCAGTGGCAGTTCTGAAATGTTTGTTATTTTTTTCAAAGTAGAAAATATGTCAGAGTGAATTGTGCCCTTGGTGGAAAGTTATTTTTGGCAATTTGGTTTTTACCAGCTCACCGGAAAGCTCTCAGTCAGTGAGCACTTCCTAGAACAGAGATAATTGGCACTGGTAGGAGTTGCAAAATCTTCTACTAACTGGCTTGCCAAGGCCACATCTAACTCAGGAGAGGAAACTTGTGTTCATTATGTGGGCAGAGCACTTCATTAATACCTAAAAGGTGAGTCTGTTCATAGGCTGCAGAGTGGAAGAGAAAGGCTTGTCATTTCTGCAGCTGCAGAACTCATGAAGACAACTGTGCTCTGTGAGGTGATGTACATGGGGGCTGGATATCGATATTGTCTGAGCTGCCAGTGTCCTTCCTCTGTAACGGTCACGCAGAGAGAAGGAGCTGTTGAAATTCCTCATCATTAGTATTTTTTAAGCTGTATTAGGAAGGTGGAGGCAGACCCACGCCCTTGCTTATTGCTGACTTTTAAAAATGGAGGTCAAGAGGTGCGCGGGCACTTCCAGCACCTTATTTTGAAGTGCCACCCTATTTAACTCTACATAAGAACAGGCCCAACACAACCAGATGGATCTGTCCCGTCATAGCTCCACCTCAGTTATGTGGCAGTTAGGGAGAATCATGCCTGTTAATCACTCTTGTTCTTTTACTGATGTAAAGGTTGCTCAGGAGGAGGTGAAATCTTCAGGTCACTTAAGCCAAGTTTATCACTTGCTGAAGTTAAGTGCTGAGCTGCAGTTTTCTAGAACTGTACTGTCTTTGCTAATTTGGTACGCTGCCTCTTACAGGAGCCATAGATTTCCTGTCAAAGGTGGCATTATATATTCAGCAGAACTCACCTTTCTTCTTGATGATTCACAAATTCCTCAGTGCAAAACCATCTCTTCAAGGATGTCATCATCTTGTGCTATAATTGGGATATTTTGGGTGAAATATGTTTAGAGGAAAAAAATACAGTCTGTCCCATGCTTTAACAGTTTGAGGAAGCAGAAGACCCCAACCAGAAACGTACAGGCAGCAACAAATGGGTCTGTGCTGTTTGCCTGCTTGCCTACAAATTTTTGGTGTCCATGCAGTCACTGCCTGATCTTAGACAGACCCATGTGCTGTTCAAGTGGAGGACCTGTAGCCACAGCTAAATGATTAAGAGTCCTATAACTGAACACATCCTGGAATGTTCAGCTTGACACTGGATTTGCATCACGACAGTGAAAAATGTTGCTTTAGAAATCTACACTGCAAAGGCAAGTCTTTTAACCGTGTGCAATTTACCGAAGGTCACATGGGGTCTCATTGCAGGAAATATCAGCCACTGCCTCACAAACAAGAGCAGACTTACTGAAGCATGTTAATCCACTGGTCTAAGGCAAATCTCTCTTCCTCAGAGTTCAGTGGTGCAGGCCTTAATCCATGCTTTGCAAACGTTCTTAGTTTTAATTGCAGTATACTCTGATTGTAATGAGCTTTATTTTATGTCAAGCAGTCACAAAATAATAAGCAGAGTAGTTTTTATTAGAAAAATCCTGTTGTGTGAAAAAGAACCCCAACCTGTCAGGAGCTGGCTGCTTTCGAAGAAATTGAATTTTGCAAACAAATTATTTGGAATACTAACTGACCTAACTCCAGCTTTCTCATTTCTGTGATTTCTTCCTTTTTTGCTCTGAAATATTTCATTTTGATTCTTTATATTGTACCATAAAATGGAAATTGGGATGGCTTTTTTGTACCATAACTTCATTTACTCTGTCTTTAGTTGTGTTCTTACCTACATGTTCCTATCCCTGTTTCCTTCTGCTTCTCTCTAAATAGCAAAGATCATCATATTTGCTTATGTATTTAAAAATTCAGAATGTAGCCTGAGGCTTTTAGATGGAAATACTGTGCTTCCGATATGAACTTTCTAAATAAATTTTATTTCCTGTCCATGTTGCCATAAAACAATGCACAAATACGTAAAACTGCTCTCTGAGAATATTAAGGACTTGGGTGTAGTTTACATTTCTTGTATGTGTGATGGGTAGTGACTTTTTGACTTGTTTACTCTGTAATTGCACTGAGTTAAATCCCTTTGAAAAGGAGGTGACCAGACAGCAGAGAAAATATTTGCCTGTTTTTGTTGTTCAACTTCTGTACTTTTAGCTCACAGGGGCCTTTGAAAGGAGGATGTTGCTCTTCCTTCATGAACAGCTTTTGGTGGCTGGTGGGAGAAACCTGTGGAGTACAGGGTAGGTCGGGGAGACTCAAACAGAGACCAAGGCCACGGTACAAGAAGCAAAGAGCAAAGCCAGTCTTGGAAGAAAAGGAAAAATGCTGACTTCTCCATGGGAACTCACAACGGAGCGTTAATCATCACCCAACTAAAGGTTGGGCTGGATCAAGCCTGACTGCAAGGGCATAAATGACAGGGAAAAGATTGTTGCTGCATCCCTTTTTTTCTTAATGTGACTCATTCTGGGTTCTGCCTCTTAAAATGCCTTTTGTTATTCCTGACTCGTCCCGAATTTTATAAGCTCTTTAGGAATCTCAGGGAGTGCTTGTTGTAAAAAAAGAGATGTGTGGGTAGTTTCACTTAATTCTTGCCTCTTTCTGCCACTGTGCTGTGTTTTGGTGTCTGGATTGCAGTAGTGTCTGATGGGAAAGAAGGGCCCAAGCACTGGTAAAAACACCTGCCCATAGTGTGTGCTGAGGGTCTTGCATGGTAAGAGACATGGCAGCCCTAGAGCACATCCCATCTAGCACCCTCTCCAAACCCCATGTACTTGCCAGACCTGTTCCCTTTGGCTAACTGAGCCTTTTTTTTCCTGACTTAAACAAGAAGTGCTCTTCCAAACAGCTGTGCCCGAGAAGTGAGGCCCTCCCAGTTCAGTAACAGCTGTCACAGAGGTGATGGCAGGTTGAGGGCTGAGAGCACCAGGTGAAATATCCTCCTTCGTGGTAGCTGATCCTAGAATACAGATTTGCTGTTAGTAAGCCTATTGCACCGTTAAGCATACACATCATGGTACAAACTACCAGAGTGTTCACAAAACATCGGCAAATAAAAAAAATGGTACAAAACAAAAGCATGTCTGGATCACAGACTTGTCATGTATTTTGGCTGTTCCTGTGTGGATGGCTAGGACTGGTGTGTGTGACAACTGGTTGTAGGTGATACAGTTTTAGAAGGAGAGAAAACCTGCCACGATTTTGCAAGTTTGGTTTGAAGCAAAATGCTGTCCTTTTGCCCTATGAGTGACTCCTTTGTTTATTGTCAAGCCCTGCACTTCCACACGCAATCAACTCACTCAAACTTAAATCAAATATTAAAATGAGTGGTTCATAAGTCATTCAAGTGTTAACTTAGCAGAATCTTTTAACTTGCCCACTTTAACAAACTGTCATGCTGATGTTCCTGGGTTTGACACCTTGATGACAAGTAATTCCAGGAGATAGATGTGTGAGTCCAGAGACTTTGGAGCACTTAAGTTTCTACTGTTGTGTTATAAATATAGAAATTCGAAGTACTAAATAGGTCTAATGTGAAATATTTTTCCTCTTGTGAAGTGGGAGAGGGTGTCTGTGTTAACTTGGGGGCAGGGAGGAGGAAAAACTGGTCCATAGGAAAAGCTGGGCTGTGGGAAACCAAAAAGATTACTTTGTCCTGTTTGCACTTGCAGATCTTTGGAAATCCTTTTTCCTTTTGTGAGCATTTGTGGAGTTCAGTCAGTTCAGAGTATTAAGGAGACAATAACAACATACGTTTCATTAAGCATCTGTGCAGTGTGGAGGGAAAACTGAAGAAAATTAAAGAGCTTTTATATTTGTTAGAGAAAGATCTGCACCACAGAATGAAGGTGTGATGGCAGCATGTGTTGGTATCCCCAGACTGGAGTACCTTAGCCAGGGCAGGTAATGGTTATGATTAAAAATGTGTTGGCACGAGTTGTGACACATATATATAATAATGGCCACTCTTCGCGAACGAAGATTTGGGGAAAGGTCTTTTTACCTTTCCAGCCTGCGCAATGGATTTTTTAGGTGAGACACAGCCTGCGCTGAACTGAGCCCACCCTTTAATCCTAAGGTTCATCTGCCGGGGCCAAGCAAGCTTGGACAATGGCAGTGAGGTCCTCAGGACGTAGGTTTGTTTAGAGTGACCTTCTCATAGATGGATGGCCTTACAGGGCTAACGGGTTCCATCTGCCCGGGGGACTGGCTGGGATTCGAACCTGGGTCGCAGAGGTAAGAGTCCTGCATGCTAACCACTAGGCCACCAGGGGTCCCCTAGGCCACCAGGGGTCCCCAGTTGTGACACATAATAGCAACTGAAATGCAAACCTTCCAGACACCAGCCGTGAGCGTAAATTGGAGTAGAAATAATGTTTGTGCCTTCTTTTTTATGGTATAGAAGTGTCAGGCAGTGTACCAGGAAGGTTGCCTCCAGTTTCTGTCAATTTGTATAGAGAAAAATTACTGCCAGACCTTAGAAATTTTGCCTGGATGTAATGTATGATAAAACAAAGTCTGCTCGCTACAAGTTGACTGCCAAAGAAGACTGAACATAAGGGGCACATTTTAATTAACTGCTACAGTGATTTATTGAGCAAAGTGATTTGTTGATCACTACTTACAGTCTTTAAATGAGAATTTGCTTTCTAAGAGGGATGCTTTTAGTTTAGCTGCATTTCCACATGTTCTCAAGCAGATCTGGTTAGGTGGTTGCCACAGTTCTTCATGCCTTTAAAATTAAAATTGTTAACATCTTCTGCTCATGTATTTCTGGCTAAAATTAAACAATAAAGGGTGACATGTAATGAAGCATTTTATTTTATTTTAAATATTTTTGTTCAAATTTTGTTGGTAAGGCATCTTCCAGTTTAAGTAGTAAGTCGAGCTTCTCAGTTAAAACCAGAACTTCCTGCAAGAGAAACAAAACTTGGTAGAACCAATTTTTATGTCTCTGACCTCTTTGGTTCCCCAACACTAAACTCATGTTTCCAAAATCTCTTTCCAATGCAACTAGGGTAGTGGACAAAGATGTGGATGTCTAGGAAAGGGAGGCTAATAACTGGCTGATGATGTCACCTAGGCTTACCCAGAGCAATCACTGGTGTTCATGTCATTAAAACAGCTGAGATGGTTTCACTAGTATTGTTTTCTTATTCTGTCTCCTGCAGGATGATGCCAGTTGTAAGTTAAGTGGCTTGTAGAGATGATGTATTAATAAGTTATTGAAGAGGGATTGCTGTTGATCAGACCATTTATTTCATATGTGCTGCTTCAATTGTATTATCACTGTAAGATTTGTTATCGATTAGCTTAGAAGGAGTAATTTCCCAACAGATTATAGAAGCCAGGATGTAATGAATGTTTCTGACATTAAAATCTTATTGATGGAATATATCTCTGTTAGATAGCATCTGGAATAAAATATAGATGTTATAGATTACATATATATCTCTTGATCAGCTTGTAATAAATAATGAAAAATATTTTTATCCCGTCATGTCACTTTTATCTGATAAGTTTGCTTAAAATCTATAAAAGTTTGTCTCCAAATGCTTTAACAAACTTGACATGTTTGAGCTGAACTACTTTTGGCTGAGCCAAGACAAAAAAAAAAAAAAGCAATGTTTCTTCAGTTTATTCCTATGTGAAATTATTTTTATGTTATTCTGTGAAAGAGATCTGGATTTGGAGGGACTTGAGAAGAGAGAAGCCTGCTGTATATTAGTTCTAATGCATATGGGTTTTGCTAATAGGTGGGTTTGATTTTTTTGGGTCACATGAATTGCCTTTTCATAAGTTCTGGGGTTTTTTTGGGTTGAGTGAGCCTGCAGAGATTTTAAAAATCTGTGACTGGAAGCTTTTCCCAAACAGTTTTCCTCTCAGCTGGAGAAAATTGTGCGACGTTGTTACAAAGTCTTAGTGGCAAGGCACTGTGGTCAGTTCAGCAGGATTCTCTTCCACTTCTAACAAGAATTTTTCACCAGATGGGAGCATACTTGTCTTTTGAATCTTTCTAGCTCTCTCTGAAATCAGGGATGCACAGCTCACGTGCACTCGGTGAGCTACCAGAGACTTCAATTTTTAGCCTTCTCTAGGCTGGCTCTGTCAGTGTCACCAGGTTATCTCTAAACACGACTAGGGGGCAAGTTTGAGCTGTTTGGCTGCCTGGGTGCCTGGCATGAGCAGGTGGCTGGTGGAGCAGTTTGGCTGCCCAGACACGTACAGCATGTGAAGGCTAATGTGTGGTGGAACATGACCTGAAGCAGTGAATGCACCTAACAAGCTGAAAACGGGTGATAATGGAAATGTAATTTAATAGCCACTGCCTTGTCTGACCAGTGGATGCTGCTACATCGCCGCTGCATGGCTAGAGCCCAGAAATGGACCCAAAATGTCCACTGCAGCTTTGCTCTGCTGAAGTGCCCTGTATAGGCACTGTAGCACCAGACCCCCTGGATCCTTTCAGTGGGGTCACTTGCATGAAGCAGAGGTTTGTGGGAAATTTTGGTGAGGGTTTCTGAGGCAGGATAGAAAGTGCAGGTATTTTTATTTACCTGTGAAGCACAGCTGTTTTTCTATGTATTTTCAAGACAAAGATGAGGCTGAATGGGTTGGCATTATGCTTAGTACAGTGACAGCTTTCACTTGAAATCTTGAAAATTCACTCTGCCACGTGTGTCATGTTGCTCAGTCTCTCTCACTCCCTTACTGCTTAATAACAGTTCTGTTAGTGCATTACCAGACAAATAAGATTCAGGGTACTGTTATCTTAATCAAGTGAGGAAACTCGTTTTAGCTGTTTTATCTATCAAAAATACCTGAATGGATTTTCCTATAACAGTTACCATTTAAAAGAGACAAGAATTAGAATTATGATCCATAAAATTCTGCCTTCTTTCCAAATAATTTGGAATAATTCAGTATAGCAGAAATCACTTTAAAGTTATAGTTTCACACACAAAAGAAGATCACATTTTTAATCTAATAATTCCTGGTGTAGATTGCATTTATTTTAGTAAAAACAAGGGTTGACAACTAAACAAGAAGTCCTGTGTTGATAATGTGGATGGGTTTTTAAAGTTAACTTTGCAAATTGGTTTACATATACTACCTACTTCATGAATCTGTTAATGAGCCCAGATAGCTTCAGATACAGCAACATATATTTTTTATGTGTATTTACATATATATTCTTATATCTATAACTGTGACTCTGTTTATTTAGCTGTTACTTTATACAATAAAAGCTAAATGTGCTTTGAGTTTATTGAGTGTTATGGGCTCTGTGCATGTCAAATACTGCAGAAACTTTGTAGTAGGCTAGAGGATGACTCTGCTTGAGGGAGAGCATCTGTGAGTTATTGTTTGGCCACCAAAACATCAGTGCGGCAGTGCTTTGCTGCTGACCTGTCCTAGTATTGTGCTGTATTTGTTACTGTTGTCTGGAGAGGTCGCTGGCCTGGGGAGAGGCTGGGGCTGGAGCAAATGCCATCACTTAGAAAAGAGCTGGTGTTCCTGGGGAGAAATTAATAGGGTAAAAATGTAAAGTCAAAAGGGAGTTTGGATTATGTTGGTGAACACGGGTATGAGACTTAGTCCACATGTTGATTCCATGAAGCAGAAGTGCTGCTTCTTACCAGTATACTCTTTCTGGCTTCTGTCTTGAAATAGGTGGATTCCTTTCTGTGTTATGTCATGCCAACATTGTTATCAGAGGCATTGATTGTACTTCTGTGTAACCATTGCAAGGTGAAGGGCTGTATTTGTTGTTTATGCTTCCTAAACTGAGCCTGTTAAAATACGCTTTGTTTGAGTTTGCACTGTCTGTGTAAAAGGCTAACATGTGCGAAAGCAAACATGAACTTATGGAATTTTATTCTTTGTATCTTGGCATTCTAATAAGCAACACATATATGCAATGATGATATTCCTAGATGTTTACCTCTAAATTTATGTTTACAGGTCACTCTCCCATTGTTTTTAGAATGTTCTTTGAGCTTTTGTCTCCATCTTTCTTTTTTTATTCAATCAGATCTGGAGAAATTGTTTTCTCCCCTCTGTAATGGTGGTTTAGGTGAAGCAGCATTGTTTTGTGTTAATGCAAACTGGGGAACATGGTACCTTTCCTTAATTTCATCTGAGTTGTGTATCTGTCCAGATACATCACTGGCTCCTTCTCGCAATGGTGGGTGAGATTTGCAATAAAAGAATGGGTTTTATGTGCTCTTACAAAGGTCTAGGGATCTGTAAACTCCTCATTTTGCCAGGCATGTGGTGAAGAGTGGACTTGTTGCTGTGCTTTGTGAACACTGGCTCTCACTTCATAACCTTCACACCTCGCTCATAGGATCCATATTATCCCTGCATTAGAAAGCTAGTAGAGCTTTCAGGAGTTGTAGATTAATTACAAAACAACCCTTAATACAATAAATCTTACATGAGGCAAGAAATAAATAAAGTCTTTGGGCTGCTTGCTCAAGGATCGTGTGCTACTTCAAGCATACTTGTAGCTGTTATTAATAATAATCATAATAACACAGCTGTCAGTGGTTACAGCAATAGCTGCAACCTGGAACTTTTCATCCTTGTGACAAGATGTTGATTCTAATTAGAGAAGCTTTTGTTTTGTTTGTATTTATCTATTGTGAAAAAAGGTAAAGGAATGAGAAGCAGTTTGAATCCATACAGTCCTGGGATGGTGCACAGGAACTTTTCTCCTCTGGACATTCCAGTGGCTTTATTTTGAACTCGGGAGAGCAGCCTTGGGAAACAGGTAAGGACTGAAAACTTTGTGCCCTGAAGTCCAGTTTGGGCTTCAGGCTGGTTGTTGTAAGCAGCAGCGAGTCAAAGTTCCCAAAAATGGCCTTTTAGCAATTTCAGACTTTTTATTTAGTGTAAAACAGGAGTAGGAGGAGAGTTGGTGCTTATTCATACACAGATTTTTGCTGGTTTTCCACCACTGAGCACTCTTGAGGCTTGAACAGAGCAAATCTGTATGCAATCTCACACCATAACACCAAAAAATTCTTTAGGTCAGTCTGCTAATACAGTTCTCATCAACCATCACTACCTTTCTTGATGGTGTTCAAACAGCCTATTCACATATGGGGCCTTCAGCTGTGAGAAAAACAACAATAAAGTAGGTTAAAAAATGTTTGTTCATTTTCAGTTAGGAAGAAGGTGGAAAGGATGAGAGAGGTTGAAGTATTATGGGTTGTCAGAAACTCAGCAGGAACCTAGAAGGGAAGAGAGGAGGATGTGGATTGAAGAAACTGGAGCCCTGAGGGCAGTCTTCTAAAAATATATTAGAACAGCTCTGTCAGTAATAGTATTCTCAAGACATACAAGTCCTGCACTCTTAATTGAAAAGTGCCAGGGGTAAGGTGCTCACCTTGAAACTCATTATCTATTTAAAATAATTTCTTTCATTTTCTGTTAAGGACTTGTTTTAAACTGAAGTAAGAGTTGGAGTCTGAAATGTCATTTTCTTTTTGTTCTTAGAGGCAGTTCTCTCAAAGGGAATGGTGGAATACAGCTAATAGAGCCTGGCTTTTTAGGATGTATGTTTATGATTTAGCAATTATTTAGTGCCTCTGAGTTTAATAATATTCCTCTTCTCATCCCAAAATATTGTAATATGAGATATTTAATCATAACTCTAGTTTGAAGTACCTGTATGTATATATATATACATGTAAATGTATATATATGTATTTATCATTACCTGTATCTTTGGGCACTACTGCAGTTCAGAGGCTGCTTTAGAGACTTTGTCCTGAAGTGGTTGTGGTCTAACTGATCAAAAGAAGCAGAAGAAGAGAGAAAAATCATTTCTCAGAACAGACTGAGAGCAGAAGCATAAAAAAATCCAGTGACTTATGCAAAGTCACATGCAGAATCTTATACACACTTAAGGCTTATTGCATATGATTATTGATTAGTAGATTTTTTCCTGATCATTATAAAATGAGAGAAGAATTTGTGCTGTGATTAGAGTGTGATATCCTGTCCTTAAAGTTCAGTGCAAATAGTTGAAAAACTAGAAAAAGAACAATCCAGGACAATTTATTCACAGGACAGAGATAAGGTCTTGTCTGTCAGTTGAAAGCTGAAGCCCAAGGGAGGTGGTGATTATTGAGTAATTCATATCAATCTGTTGCAGAGGAGGAGAGAAAGAGGAATTGAAGACAGGGAGGAGGAGTAGGGTGTTACAGCCTTAAGGGTTACTTTACTTATCTCCAGGGCTCACATTTAATCCGGAGTTCAGTTCAGCAGTTTGCAAAATCAATGTCTCTGTTCCTGATTCACCTTCACATCCTTAGGCATCTCTTCATTAACCCTGTGATTCAGGAATGAGGCAGCCACGTGTGTCTGAGGACAGAAACCCAGAGCAGAGCATTGCTCTAATTTCTTCTGGGATCTATTTGCACAGTTATCTTAGTCACACAAAACAGGAGCTGAACGGGCAATGAGCTAAGTGACCCTTCTCCAGCTCTGTAGCTTCATACTTGCTAGGAGTAGCAGCACTCATCAAACTATGTGCTATTGAGAGTAGCAAAGTAATTGGCTTGCTCAAACTGATAAATACTGCATGCTTCCTGAGCCATGCAGTAGCAACAGGAATTACTCTGGCCTTTTCTTGCCTTCCCTTCAGACCTGCCAGAATGCAGAAAGGAAACTGCCCAGCAAAAGCCATGGATGCTGAGGCAAGATGCTCTATGCTTGGCAGGGGACCAAAACCTGACAGCATTTAGCCGTGAGCTCAGCAAGGATGAGGGCTGTGGCAAACCACTGAGCATCTTTGATGGGATTTTTACACCCCTGTGGCTTATGCAGGGAGATGAACAGCAATACTCGAAGCAAAGGGAGTGTCTGTTCTTTCTAGCTTTTCCCATGTTTCATTTCAGTGCTTAAGTTGCAAATCCAGAAGAGCACTTGTTGGGTTTTCTTCTTGCTGTTCTTTTTCTTGGTGTTGAGTGGTGTGGTAGTGTCTGACTCTGTGAAACAAATGAACAAAAAGAATCCTGACTCATTCTAGGAGGAAGGGGGATGGCGACTGCTTGATTTCACCAGTGGGAGCTCTGCTCCAGACTTCATTAATCCTTAGTCCTGTCAGCCTGAGACAGAAGGAATCATGCAGCTCTTTTAGGAACACAGAGACCATTTAATCCATCATCTGAATACCAGATGCTGGGCTGAGGAAAAAGGTTGATTATTGGTCCAGAACTTACTAAATTCAGTGACAGTTTCTTTCACCTAAGGAGTGCTTGAGTCCTCACTGTATCTGCACTTTCAGAAACAAGCCTGTCCCTGACATTGAACTACAGGTCTCAGACCAACACATTTCTGGAATTCTAAGGTTCATTTCTCCCCAGCCCACTACACTTCTTCATTGCCTTTTTGACCTGTTCATGGCAGGATAATGTTGACGCTTTCATGAGCAACTTCAAGCTAAGCTTTTTAGAAGCTACCATTCAAGTCTGTGTTCTGCGACTGCTCTATACTTCACAATCAGCCATTAGTGTGTCCTTTGAAATCTGTTTGTGTACAAAATTTCCAATGTATTTGAAAAGTGGCAGCAGCCCTGGAATGTAGACTTGCATCAGGTAAGTGCTGAAGAAAGCTTCAGGCACTTCCTGGATGTCTCCTTAGCTTATATTCACATCAAATTATTTTGCATGACTTAATTAGTTTTTCTGAAAAACAAGACATTCTAATTTACTTAAATATTTAGAAAAGCTTCTACATGCTTGCTTCCAAGGGCTTGAAGGTAAATAACTTTTAGCAGCACTTCCTAGAGCAGTGCCTGTTCAGCAGAGTGGCTTTAGAAAGGACTGTCTTTGGTGCTCTCTGTGCTGTGCAGAGAGCCAGAACTTGTGGGATGCACTGCTCTTCAGCTCGTTCAAGGTGCCCACATTGGGAAATGAAATTCCATCCTGTTGCCAAAACACCTCAAGAACACTTAACTTGATATAGTCAGACATTGCTGTGGAGGTATATGAAAAGTTGCCCAAATTAAATTTCAAAAGAGGAAAAGTTATCAACTTGGTTTTAGGAGCACTAAGGAAACCAGAATAGTCATTGCTCCTTTAAATGAGCAATTGTGGTCACCATACAGTGAAAATAAAATTCAGGGCATTGTGAATTTGTGTTTCAAATGAGAGTCATGATTGTCTTCTTTTGTTAAAGAGAAATGTTAAAAGGTTTGACCAGAGGTATTTATAGGAAACCTCACATGTCTTTAGTGGAATAATAGAAATGTGCTTCTCATAATTTTCAAATTATATAGTTTACCTTGGGGCAACCAGTGTGAGACAGAAAGCAGCAGGGAACTGGCATAGTGAAAACTTATCAGTGCTTGTCTTCTGTGATGAAGAGCAAATGTTCATCCAGCCTTACACATTTCTAATTGCTCATCCCAGGTTCTGGGAGCTGGTGGTCTGAGGGGCATCCTATTTGCAGCCTCGTGATAAGCAGCTGTTTCCTTGGCGAATTCATTTCTGAAAGTGAGATAATCCGATTTGAATGGAGCTGCAGACATGCACTCATTCAGCCAAGTGAGGAGAAAAGGGTGGTGATGGGAGAATGATTTCTCTCTGTGTCTTCCTTTGCGCTCTGCCACGATTCAAGGACAGATAAAAATCTTGGCCTTGTTACTCTTCTTCTTGTTTGCAGCCCTTGGTAGCTTAGTAAGTCTAGTTATTTCTGCTGGAAATTACCAACTCACTTCATTCTCCTTGGCATAATTCTTGAATCTGTAAAGCTGAGAGTGTGCCAATACACAGGATTTTCATTCTGATTCAGCAAGGAATGTAAGCAAGTGTTTAATTTAAAGCATATTTTAAGCCCACCTGTATTCAACAGAGCTCTCAAGCTATTTGTATTGAGGACTAACAGTGCCGAAGAGTGCACAAAACTCCTCAGAGTATTGGGAATGTGTGGGTGTCTGTGTGCTGCACACCTCCAGGAGTCCATCACTTGTTTATCAGATACAAATACAAATATCTTATTTATCAGGTTTATCAAGCCACAGTTCGTCAGCAATTTCACAGGAAATTTTTTAAAGTTTTTCACCTTCACTTTAGAAGAAAAAAATACTTTCGTATTCCACTGTGACTTTCCTCCTAACCCCCCGTCTCTATTTTTACATTTGCTCAAATTGTTGCAACGTTCTAGAACTTCAGTGACCCTTTCTCTGGGCACAAATGTCTCATACAAAGTGCCTGAGCAGTACGGTGTGCAAGACACACTGCTCTTTTATCAGCTTCCCCCAACCCTGATCCATCAGAGACTAATCAGCAGTCACTGAGTGTTTTCTCGCCTCTGCACTTCTCACATTGCTGTGCATGAACCTAAACCTTGTGCGTGAACCTAAACTGAGGAATGAGTCTGAACCTCAAACAGCATGAACTTGGAAATATGCTGTGAAATGAGGCAAGGCATGGATGTTGTACTAAAGAATGGGCCAGAGGCAGTGGGGCTTTATGGAAGGTAGACAAAAGAAATTATCTTTTTTTTTTAATGAAAAATGGCTCAGAATGTTGTTGGCTTCCCATCGGGTGCATAGTAGAGAGAGTGGGAAGCAGAGGTAGCAACTGGCCAGGGCTCAGCTGCTTTACACTGAGAACAGAAGGAGCACAGGATCAAGGAGCACTGAAAAATATTGAGGCCCAGCCTGGGGAATGCACATCTTGGTAAAGAAAAGTGTTTGAAAAAGTTTATACCCAACACTTGGTTTACTGGGATTTAGGTTAGATATCAGGAAAAGGTTCTTCCCCCAGAGGGTGGTTGGGCACTGAACAGGCTCCCCAGGGCAGTGGTCACAGCACCAAGCCTGACAGAGTTCAAGAAACTTTTGGGCAATGCTCTCAGGCACATGGTGTCACTCCTGGGGCTGTCCTGTGCAGGGCCAGGAGTTGGACTTCAATGGTCCTTGTGGGTCCTTTCCAACTCAACATATTCCATGATTCCATGATTCTTGCTGCAGAGGGGATGTAATCACAGCACAACTCATCTGAGACAGGCTCTACCAAGTGACCTGCAGAGATTTGCTCCTCCAGAGACCTGTTTTTCAGGGAGATAGGTCATCATGAGGGCACTGTGCTTGTAGTGCTTCCTTGGCTCTGCTGGGAGCCTTGTCAGAGACTTTGTGCTTGTCATTCCTGAATAATTTGTATCTCTCTCTGATTTAAATGTTATAAACTCTCATCTGTCAGAGACACGTTCTTTTAGATTAAGGAAAGTAACATTTCGCCCTCTCTGCAGCTCTGTGCAGTATATTTACCATTAGATAACAACATCCCTAAGGCAGGATTCACCCAAGCCTGTATATCTGTAAAATTATATCCCAGCCTTCCCAGAACATGTCTTTGCTATGAAAAAGAAGTTACTTCAGTAATATGAACCCATGCCAGGAGCAGTGAGTGTCTCTACAATAGAAAAATACATTTGTACTGCCTGCTTGGATGAGGAACTGTATGCCTTAGAAAGATCATCATTTCCATATTTAGAAATATGCCTTTTTTTTTTATTTGTAAAGTATTTATTAGCTGTAATTGATGAATCCACTGTCTGGGGATTGAGTGGGTCAGACTTCATGGGACCAGAAGCTGTAATTTCTACCACTTAAAGGTTTCACATGGATGCTTTTGTAAGCTGCGTGGCAGTGGCAGTTCAAAGGTTAAATGGCTGCCTTTCAGCTTCTGCACAGCACTTATAGGGGATTAGGTTTTCTCAGTGGGTCTCTAGGTACTCATGTATCAGAGAGCTGTCTTGCTATGATTTCTTCCTTTTTCTGTAATCTATCCAAGGAATCAAGTGACCTCTTCTCACTGAGATCGTGCAGATGGCAAGCTTGTAGCAAGCCAAAAAACTTTTCTGTTCTGTTCTTAGAAGGTTATTTTTGGGAGGGGAAAATATCCAGATGCCATCTTATGAGAGAGAGAAGTGGTAACTCACTGATTTATGGTAAAGTCTTTGTTGCTCTCCATATTCTGTTGGCCCACCTGTCCCTTTGATGCCTTTTGCTAACCCCTCATCCCAGCACGATTTGTTTGTTTGCTTCCTGAATTTCTTGCTGGAAATACCAGAATTTCTTTTTGTATGATAAAAAAGGTTGGGGAATCCATGGCAAATGGCACTGAATAAAATGTCTGCCTTTAGCCAGCAGTTGATGTGACTGCCGGGTGGTCTGGCTGCAATTCATTTGTTACACTCCTATGTAAATATTAGCAGATTTAATACTTAGTAGTTCATAGCTATGCTTCTTACAGGGCATTTCTCACTATCTCTCAGTGGGTGGTATTAAAGTGGAATCCACTAGATTGAGTCCAGCCAGTTTATAAGAGATTTTTTAATGTTCAGCCCATCCGTTCCTCTCAGAGCATTATTAATCTGGTAATGGTGTTGTCTATGATATTAGAAGGAGATTCTGCAAGAGAGTATTTCTTCCTTGTCAGATATGTCTGGAAGTCAGAGCACAGAGCAGAACTAGAACTTAACTAGAGTTAAGTTTGTGAACTTAGGCTTGAGCCTGAGAAAAGTCTGTAAGGCTCTAGGCTGAGTGGCTCCTAAGGTAATGGAAGAGGCAACAATTAAAATTCAGAGAGTGATGGAAAGAGGATTGCAGCCTGAGAGTTTACCATGGAGGTGGCTGGGAGTGCAGGTGGTTCTGTGGCTGGGACATGCAGATTGCTCCTATTTGCCTTAACTTGTCTGGTGTGGCCTGGGACTGTCCCACGTTCTGCAAGCTGGAAATCCTCTGATGAAGTGTATTTTTCTTGGGGAAAAAGCGTATTTGCAAAGTCTAACATATATCACAGAAACTCTCTGGTGACAAAACACATAAGGGCATTGCTGGAAATGAACTTGGTTTGCTGCCATTCAGACTGGTGCATGCCTCTGGAGCAGGGAATTCTGGAGTTCCTAGGGTTCTGCTGACTCAAGGTGGCTTCTGCTATTGTGCTTGCTCGGGATCTAGAGGTATTGTTCCAGGGATCCTGCTCCAGGACTTCCACGTCCTTGTTACATTTGGGTGCTGTTTGCCTTGATTTGGGTGCTGGAAGCAGAGTGTGAACTAGAGGGGTCTGTGATACCAAGTTGCAGGAGGAGTGATGGGAAAGTAGTCATGGGTCAGCAAGCTCCTGCCCAAAAAACAGATGGGTGTGACCCACCCAGAAGTCACCAAGGCCAGAAAGGCAGGAACATGAACTGGTGTTTAACACTTGGCAGAGGAATTGCAAGGCACCTTGGCAAAGCATCCAAAGACAGTATGTGTTGTCTGGGAGGATATTCTCCTTTAGAAGGAGAGGAAAGAATGGGCATGATGGTAAATCATGCCATGTCTTTCCTGGTTTGAGGCAGCACTAGGTCACTTAACTGCAATAATTGTCAAACATTAAAAATAGTGTATGAGGAACAATAGAGTGAAGAATTAGTAATATATGCTGAAAAATTCACAGAGGAAGGATCAAAATAACTCCTTTCTGAGACAGAAAGATTATTATTTAAGGGACAAAAATTTGCACGAACTGATCCTTTGTTGTAACAGCAACTTTACAAAGAGGTCATAGCCCTCAGTCTTAAGAATTTAGCAGTTCTCAGACTGAAAGCTCTCATAATCCAGAGAATAAGAGAAAGCAGATCATCTTTCTCAAGCTTTAATACAGCAAACTGCTGCCAGGCAAATAAATTGATCTCAGAAAGGAAGGAACAACAGAATTTGGAAGTGCAATAGCAAAAAAGATGTGATCATAAAACACAACATAAAAACATATGTTTAAGGCATTTTTATTTTTTATTTTCCATTTAGCGTGGTGATTATGCTGTAGCTAACATCAGCCATTACACAAATCAGTGGCAGACAGGCTGAAATACTGTTTCAATTACCCTGCTCACAGCAGCTCACCCCAGTCCAGCTATAAATAACTACCAGATCCTCCATTGCTCCCTGGATTAAGATTAAAGTTATGCAGATAATTTAAACCCTGAACATACATTCCCCTACTGCAGAATGTATTTTAGAGCCAATTGCTTGTGTCCCCAAAAAGCGAGTGTACTGCTGTGAGGCTACCATCAAATGAAGCATTAGGCTAATAGTATTTTTTGACAGGGTAATGATAGACTAAAGCAAAACAATTCATCTCTCTCTCTCTCTGTTTCTTTGTGTCAGATAGTTAGGAAATGTGTTTTCCCCTCCTCTAACCTCTTCAGGCTCCTGGAGAAATGAGCCAATCTGTGCCTGTGTGTGTGTGACATGCTGTCTCCATGGAAGGGAGCTGTATTCCACCAACTAGGCGGGAGGGAAGCTCGTTCCTTACAATTCTAGAGTGTTTAATCTTCACAGATTTTACCAAATATTCTGAATTGGAAGGGACCCACAAGGATCATTGAGTCCAACTCTTAAGGAATGGCCCATACAGGGATTGAACCTTGGTGTTATTAGCACTGTGCTCTAACCAACTGAGGATGATAACTAAGACAAACACAGACATAACTTCTCCATTCAACTCTTCATCTCTCTCCCTCTGTTTCAGGAGAATCGATGCAATACCTGTAGGACATCTAAACGATGGGAAAATCTGAATTATGCCTGGAAGAGCATCCTCCAAAAGTTTTGTGATTGTTTGAATACCTCTGGCTTAAAATAAGATGGATTCTGAGATGTAGAACAGGAAGGACACAAAAGACACTCTGGGAGCTGAGTCAGATGTGAAAGCAAGCCTGCTAAGCCCTGTGCTGTGAATGCATTGCTTAGAGCCAGTGCTGGCTTATTGATGGAGAGAGTATAATTGTCTTTGAGCTACTTATAGAGAAATGGTCATTTCAGTGCAGGATATTGCAGTGTCTACTTTGAGCAGACCAAGTCCTTTCCAGGTTCTTGTCCTTAGCTCTAAAGTTAACTCAGGATTTATATTGATTTACGCTTTTCCAGAAACAGGCACCTGAAAGAGCTCTTTCTCACTAGACAGGTGAAAGAAGAGCAACACTATTTTCTTCCTTCTCTTCAGATTTTACTGAATACATCAGTGTTAAGAGCTCATATCCAGGATATGTGAGACATGATTTTGCTGCCCTAAACTTGACAGGACCACTGCCTGCCTGTTTTATGGGCTGGTGGAGTGCCACAGCCATCAGTCTGCTGAGTTTTTTGATTTTCAGTGAACAGCAAAATACTGATCAAAGCCAAGTAATAAGAGTGAGAAGTAATGTGATAGCTAACTCCTTTCTTTGGCTGCAAAGTCTTGGATTTCAGGCTTATTTATCTCACAATAAGTGTCCTTGGATTTAGTATCTTTTTCTCCTCTCCCAGATGGAAGTTACAGCCAGCATGCTATGCAGTAATTAATTTTCTTATTTTTTTTTCTTTTGTTTTCTGTGATTCAGGGAGTATTTTACAATGTTCACAGGGGGGCTAGATAAAACATTTTGGTTTAAACTGTGGGGAATTTAACTGGGATCTTGTTTATAGTCTCTGCAAAATGGGAATAACATTGAATCCAAAACTGACATGCTTTAGATAAATTTGTCAATCACTGTGCTAAGAGATCAGAGCAAAGATTGGAAGAGTCATGCTGGGGTGTAAAAAGCAGCCAGTTACTGAATTTGTGAGCTTTGAGGTACATGTGACCTGGACAGCTTCCTCCTCAGGGTGTTGTGGGTTCTCAGAGAGGCAGACAACTGGGAAAATCCAGTTGCTAGGTTAGATGGGCTAACTCTGACCCTCGGTGTACATCCATTTGGTTCATTTCCTCTCTGTACTACTTGGATATAATTTATTGCTGGCAGTTCTGAACATCTAAATGCTTAATATATTGCAAGGGATTTTGAGATGTCTACACCATTTATTGGTGTACTGACTAATTAATCCCATGTTTTAATGAAGGTAATTTGCTCTAACTTCTCAGCACACATATGCTGTGTCTGTGAATACTTCTGTTCACAGAGAGTAGGTTTAGACTGGATATCAGGAAGAAATTCTTTATGTGTGGATGGTGAGGCACTGGAACAGTGCCTGGAGAAGCTGTGGATGCCCCATACCTGGCAGTGTCCAAGGCCAGGTTGGATGGGGCTTGGAGGAACCTGGTTTAGTGGGAGGTGTCTCTGCTCATGGGAGGGGGTTGGAACAAGATGATATTGAAGGTCCCTTCCAACCTGAACCATTCTGTGACTTTTTCTCCTTTTTCAGTGAAGTTGTGGTTATCTATATGGTGTGAGGATGTGACCAGATAAGTGTATGTGTAGTCAGCAGGGAAACACAGTGAGTAAAGGAAGAGAAAAATAGCATCATAGGAATGGTTCTGACTCTGTTTTGAGTGAATAAAGGAATCCCCTCAGATGTAGTACTGCCTCATGGGGGTATGAAATGGTCAATTAGGCATAATCTGCTAGAAAACATCTGTGACATTTTATTCCTTTCTTGTCAGCATGATTTCCAGAAGGATGGATGAGATATTTGCAGAGAAGAAAAGTCTATTCACTTTTATTGCTATTACCATGTTTTTGCAATATGACTTCCCCCCTTTTGTGTTGCAACGTTGAGACATCACATTAGAGACACCAGCAATTTTAGTGGGAAAACAAAAGTACAGTGTGTGGTAAATAGTTGAGGAGTGAGAGGAGGTATTAGTAACCCTGATAAGGAATATGTCTATGAAGAAAAGAACAGCATCTGCTGATAGTCTTGAGAGATTTGGGGACCTCACGCTGATGGAGTCCTGAAGAAGATCCTGAAGAAGACAGTTATGGACAATTTCATAATTGCATAGGTGTGTTGAGTGTCCTCTGCACTGAAGAAATGCCCCCAGGCTTGGTGTTTGTTTAGAAGACACACAGATTTATTTGATTATCAGCTGTGGAAGTTTCATATACACAGATCATTAATCCAGGGCTCCAATCCAATGCCCTGTGATGAGGTAATTTGCTGTAAAGCATAACCGTAACTCCTGTACTTAAGACGTAAGTATACGCAGCCCTTCAAATGAGGTCAAAAAGTCCTTTTCTGAGATGCAGCTGGTTTTGTACTTGAAAAATAATGCTGGGAATGTTCCAAATGCGACTTTGAAGGGAATTTATATAAAAAATAATGACAAGAGGTTTTTTTGCTGTAAATGCAGGCCTGAAATTTTTTTTGGGGTGGGACCCACACAGTCCAATCTAAAAATGTCACCTGGAAGTCCGAGGGGTATAGCAATGATTACTAAAAAATCTGAGCCATTGTGAAAACTCAACACCCTTGTTGGCAGGCTGAGAATTGACTCTGCTTCTGTGGAAAGAGCACAGCTGCCTCTCTGAAGGAGGGACACCTTCCCCCAGATGAAGTAAATCACTGCAGCTCCCAGGCAAAGCAGTGTGAGAGAGATGCACCTGAGTGGCTTTGCTTTCCATGTGCATTAGGTACAGGTGGGAAGGATCCATGGGATCAGCAGTATAACGCAGGGAGAGGAGTAGTAGTCAGGTTTTGCTGAGAGTTCTCTAAACATCTTAAGATTTTAGATGCTTTTAGGAAAGACTTGGTACCACCTCTGGGTAAATACAGTGAGGGAATAATTTCCATGGTGGAAAAGCTCAGGTGCCAGAGGGCTCTTTCAGAGGAAGTGGTTGAATTACCTTGAACAAAGCCAGGGAAGCCAACTTCCCTCTCTTTCAGCTCCCACATTGCATTAATGTCCTGTGACAATACAGTTAAGTGAGGGAATTCTCTCTAGTCATTGAAAACAGGAGGAAACAACAGTGCAAAGTGCAGAGACTTAAGAAGCCAAAGGAAGACTTGACAGAGTTTTGCAAAGCACTTTTTTTCCCCCTAAATTTTGTGCAGTTGAAGAGGGGTTAAGAGTTACGAAGTCTTTCAGTTTCTTTTCTATCTTGGGTTTTAAAATCACATAAAGCAGACACAACTGATGAAGTTTACCATTACAAAAATGAGGATATGCCAAGTACAAAGAGTCTGGCTTCCTTTCAAAGCAGCAGCGAACTGAACTAAAGAGGCTGGATACAGAGCGCTTCTTGCTCGTCTGTGTTGCAGGGCTTCTTAGCAGCTCCTTGCTAAGTGCTGTCTTCCACTCCTAATGGCCACTAATGCAGTTACAGATGTCTCTGCACCAGATGTAGACAGGCCATTTGAAAACAAGTCATCTTTCTGACAGATGTCTCTTTTCATTGTTTCCTTGAATCTGCTCAGAGTGTTGGATCCTTTAATTTCATGGAATAAAGTAAGGTGGGGTCTGTACCCATCTGAGGGAATGTTTTGAAAGTCAAAAAAGTGGACAGAGAAGCCACAGTCTCTTCCTGTCTCTGCTTGGGTGAGCAGAGCCTGCTGTCACCAGCATTTCTGACCTGAATGCTAATTCAAAACTCAGTTCCTGCGAATAGTCTCTGTTTGAGCTTATTATTCACTGTTCATTTGCCTGGTTCCTGCCAACAGTCACATTCTCTAGTGTGTTCAGCTGGAGAGAACACGAAATGGGTGTAAATACTGTTGATGTGAATTCACTAAGGTATTCAAGTGACTGTTTCTGTTAGTTTTGTGGCATTCCCTCTGTTCTGTTTGTTGCCATGCAGTCAGTTCTCAGCCACTGATTCCTGGAGGAATAGACTAAAGCTCAAAACATTGTAATTTATTGCAAAAGGAAGAATAGGAATAAGCTGCTATCACAAGTCAAAAGTAAAGCACTCATTGCTCATTTGGTGACTGATGAAGGTTTTTAAGTCCTGGCTTCCCCAGCTCCTCACATCTGAGCTGGAAGACTCTCATTTATTCTGCACATATGTCATGAAAGCTGTTTGTCTTTAATGCTTTCACCTCCTTTTTACTTATTATCTGCTCAGAAGTTCGATGCTATCCTTCAGTTTGTGTTTTTCCTCCCTCAAAGTAAACCAATAAGGGAGTTTGCAGAGTGGGGTTCTTCAAATGCCTGCCCTGCTGCCTGGTGCCAATATCAGGCAGACTGTTTGCTTCCACCTGTACCTGTCAGGATGTAAGCGGTGACTGTGAGCCTGTAAAATGAGAACCTAAGTGCCTTTTTTAAGTAACTAGTACCATCATCTTACTACTTTTATTTCCTGTACACTTAGTTTTGAACTGAAAACCCTGTTCTCTTGTTTTTCGTAAGAGAAACCTACAGTTCTCATCCCTCTCCCCCAACACTGCAAGTAAAAAAACTCTGTATGTTTATTTTACATTTGAGTAGTTTGGATGGTTCTTTAGTGCTGTAATGTATTAAAGTGGTTCCAAGGCTATTTCTCTTTGGTATTTCTGGGCTTTGAGAGAGTGAAACCACCTGATTTAGCTGCTTTTTTAGCCTGTTTCTCAGCTGACACTTTTCTCTCTAATCCAAAGAGCAGACAGTTCTGCCATGGCCTGACCTGTCCTTCTTTCACTTTTGACAGCTGCAGCACTGTGTGTTAGTTCTGCTGGCATATAATATTTCTACAGCATTGATTTCCTTGTGGTCAGTGGAAGTTCTTTAACCAGTACAGAGAGTGGGAGCTTCGTGGTTTTTGATCTGGTCACACCCATTGAAGGAGTTCTCCCAGATCAAATGATTGTTTAGCAACAGAGGAGTTTGATGCTGATCATCTCCCGAGGCAAATGGTGTGGGGATGGGATTGGATCAGGCAATAGTACTGAAGACTGAGTGAAGACCAAGAACCTGATGCCACTGGTCGATAAACTGTAGAGTGGCAAATGGTTTACTTTATGAAAACACTTTCTCACTAGGAGCAAGTGCTTTTCATTTTGAAGTTACTGTACAGCACAGCAATTAGATTTTTTCATTATCTGCAACCTTTTAAAATGAATTGAAGGAAATTTGGGCAGACATCAAGCTATCAAAAGCTACCTGTAAGTAGGTCTGGGGCCTGTCCTGGTTGTATTGCTGCTTTCACTGTGCACATGTCGTTCACAACACATAGCAAAGGCAGAGATCCCTAAACTGTTCTTTTTCAGCTCACGTGCCAAGACGTGATGCCCTGGTTAATGCCATTCCATTCCAGTGGTTAATTCCATTCCATTCTCCAGAAAATTAGATCAAAATCTGACTATATGCTTGGCAGTTAATCTTGATAGTTAATCATGCATGCTTTTGCCATTTGATCTGCAATTGGAAAAAGAATTTGAAGAACAAGTGCTTGTAGTCATGCTTTTAATTGTGGATAGTGCATTCTGTGTTATGGCACGGAGTTACGAAGCGTGGCACTTCTCTGGGAATTCCTCCATCTAACAGTGTCAGGATGAACAAGAAGCAACGCACTGAATTCTCCACCAAGGGCTACAGCAGCTGTGGCCATCTGCAGAGGAGTCACTGGACTACAGCGGTGGATGATTTCTGAAACTGCTTCAGTGAGCTGCAGAAGCTTCACTTCCACCAAATCCCTTCCCAGGAGGTTTTTCTGAATCTCATGTGGCAGCAATATCCAAAGCAATGACCGTTTTGAAGGGACTCAGCAGGAACAGCTGCTGCCTGGCAGGAAAGGGTAAGGGGCAGAGGACCTGCAGTGACCACCACATCTCCACATGTTTCGCCACCTGGAAGCATGTGCAGTCATGGTTGTAGCTCACATAAGCAAAGCAGTGGGAGCTGAAGAGCTCATATCTTTCATGGTAATGGGTACCTGGTTCTTAAAACCTCTTACAGTTTGATTCAACTGTTGATGTAATCAGAAAACTTTGAGCTGGGTGTCCATCTCCATTAAGGTGATGCCTGGCCCTCCTGCCCCACTGAATTCCTTTGGGAACACTCACTGCTTTATCAAAGCAGATGCTCCCCAGCTGACTTTGGGTACCTTTCAGATTTTTCACAGCATTAAGATACATTCCTTGCTGCAAAGAGATCTGTGGATGTTTTACATCAGGAAGCTCAAAATTCAGGACTTTCTCATTTGCAAGCAGTATCAAAGTGTCACCATTTCATATACAGGTTGTTGCAAGCCCTTCATAGCACTTTTTTAAGATGCCTGTGCAAGGGCAAAGCAGGCATCTGGGGGAGACTGTTGGTTGGGGCCAGAGATGTGCTCTTTGTGCTGATAGCAAACACACCTCTGATTCAGGAGTGCTTGTCTCTGTCGAACCAGGCACCTTACACCAACACTTTCCTGCCCAGAGCAGCACAGGAGAGTGATGTCTAATAACAGCTGGAACAGTGGCAATGAAAAGGTGCCTTCTGCCTTGTGTTCAGTAAACTGAACAAAGCCCAAGCAACTGTGCTTTTGGGAGAGAAAAGTGAATCAGTAACTCAGTGAGGATTGTCAAGTAATGCTGTTGTCTGCAGTGCCTTTAATGGGTTTGGTCAATAAACCACAATTATTTTACAAATATGTCTTGTGTTCACTTTGAAATCTATCTCTCTGCTTCCTATATGAATTTTTAAAAATGAGAAATATCCTAAGTGCTTGCATTGTATAAAATCTGTACTTAAAATCAATAGATGCATAACAAAAGGCCTGCATTTCCTTATCCAAAAAGCACACTTACAAAGTGCCTTCTGTAATACATTTCCCCCCCTTTTTTTAAACAGAAAGTTCATAATAAATCATAATTTATAAATTTTCAGAGACACTTCAGAAACATATATTCTCTCTGTTTTCTTTAGAGATTGGAATTTGTCTAAGTATCACAATATAAATTGCTTCACAGAATTTAAAAGCAGAAAGTAATCTCCAGACACTTCTACTATGCAAATTTCTCTGTCTAAATATTTTTAATTTCTGCTGTGCTGTAAACTTTAATATATACATCCCTTCATTTTAGAGTCATAATGTAACAATATAAAGATTCTTTTTACTATACCTCACATTTAGTTCCTTAAGGGAAATTTGCTTTTACCTTTAAATATTAAAAAGAAGCAATGGGGAGGTAGAAGAAAACTGTTAGTTTATTTAAAATAGAAACTAAGCTCAGCATAGCAGGTGGGGTTTTGCTGTCTACTCTCCAAAGCACATCACGATAGCTTTCAAATATTTAAAGGTGTGCTACTTACTCAGATGTGCTGGTATCTGTAAAAAAAATAAATCACAAGAATGATCTTATATTTAGATAAGCCTTCCTCCTCAGTCCTACCAGAGAATCAGCAGGAGCAAAGAAGAGCAGAAGATTATTGACAAAGAGATAATTGGAATATTTTCAAAGATGCCGAAAGGTGCTGGGGAGGGAGGGTGTGTTTTAAAGTTCCTGGGTTTCCAACTCCTCTCAGGATTGGAGTATTTCTCCCGTTTTATTTACTTTTAAGTGAGTAGTGGGCACAAGCCTCTGGCCTTACTGAAAGAAAATACTCTGATAATTGTCATTGAAAGCTTTTTGCTTTTCTTCTGCACAATGTTTTGATTTCCTAAAGTGTATTTCAGTGGGAGCAAGAGCTTCTTGAATATTCTTGACATTTTCTCTTTGAAATACCACTAAAACCTGGCCTCATTCGCCCAAGTGGGCCAACCAGGTAAAGTTGGGAGGGGGGAGGAAATAGAGAACCACTGCAACAGACGGCAGCACTGAAATTCTAATGGAAAAGGAGAGGTGTTAGCCCCATGGGCGTTCAGCATTCCCAGCCGGCTCCTTTTTGTAGGAATTGGCATCTTCACAGACAGTCAGCCCTCCCTGGGGCTCTGGTGTTTAGGGTTAATCTAACTGAGGAGAAGGTGCTGACTCTGTGTGTGCTGGCAGTAATGCAGGAACTCACAAAGGAACCGAGTGCTCCTACACTGAGAGAGGTTTAACTTAGAGAAGGACGACTTCAAATCTTGTCACTTCAGAGCCAAATGTCTCCCACCAGCAGTCTCTGCTTCAGCAACTGTCCATCAGAAGCTTGTCTTCCTTGGCTGGTGTGTTTAAGACACAGTTTGCTTTCTTTTCTGCTTTAATAGCTTGTTAATGTCATTTTAAATTAACAGTGTTCATTTCAAGTAACCTCTGTGTTTTACACACTGCTCAGACGGTTGCAAGAATAGTAAATGTAAAGATTTGTTGGGGTAAATAGAATAATAGAATATGTTTGAGGTTAGCTACTTTGTATTTTGTATCTACTGTATGTTTTTAGATAATATGGAAAAGTAACTTGATATATAAGGTTTTATTCTGTTTGCAAAAGCAGTTTTGAAAATGTTGTGTGGAATATTTTTAACATGGACCTTTTGCCTCCTTTGCTGGGAGAAAAAAAAAGCTACCTACTTTACAATTCAAAGGTTATGAAATTTGAGAAATTATGATAGTGTTCAGAGTGCATGCCTGACTCTCATGCTCGCTCACAGACTTTTCCCTATTTGGTTTCTTTCCCAACATTTGGCAGCAGTGGTGTGAATTCTGCAGTTCTTTGATATTATCACAGACAACCTTTCACACAGCTGAGACTTCAGTGGCAGGAGTGGTAGAAGCACCTAGAGACACCATTTCACCTGGTGAATATGGTAACATATTTATGGGGTTGTGTTTCTGGAATTAAGAAGGATAGGACACACAGAAAGGCAGGTCTGCTCTTGGAGTATATTAATATGTGGAACCTGGAAATGCAAAATGCAGCATCAAATTGCATTTTGAGACAGTCAAATGTAGGACACGGACTGTCCAAAGATACAAGGACAAAAAGGACCCCAGACGAAATCCTCCCCATTTCCACAGTGCATTATGTGTTTAGAAATCAGTAGGATATGGCCATTGCCATTTTAAAACAACAGCTTAGAGTTTTGAAGGCCTTCCTATTTTTTCCTTCTACTCTGCTAATCATGTGTTCAAGCTTTGTACTATCCACCTGAGAGACAAAATTAAAGAAGCTCGTTTAAACAGAAAGAAATATTTAATCATGTTTAACATTTGTTTAATATTCTCTTCATGGGTTTCCTATGAGATAATTGAAAGTAGAGTTACATAGGTCCTTAGTGGTGTACCAGGACCGTGCTCCAAGGAAAGGGAGGGCTGGATATTGCTGCTCTCTTTGCGGTCAGTGAGAGTTTTGTTAAAGCTGAAGCTTTCTTGGACCAAATCAAGACTACTGAATTTTTGCTGCAGCTTTTAAAACAGTTGGTAAGATTTGGTAGTTGCTTCAGGGTATTCAAAAGGTTCAATGACTGCAGTGCTGGACTTGTAATCTTTTGAAAGGCAGCAAATTGATTCACAGAAGAGCAGTTCTGAGGGAGAGCACAGGGCCCAATGACTGCATTCCCAGGAGACCAGGCTACGCTTTGATATTTAGTATGTCCTAGGAATTTTCATGATTCAGTCATTCCTGTACACCCAGTCTGCGTAGAAGACAAGGGAATAACATTCTTCCCTTTTCCAAAGCGAGATAGAGAGGCAATGATGCTTTCACGTGTCAGCACTGATAGTGAGTGGAAAAGGCTTGGAAATGGTAAGAAGGGGCACATCAGAACAGGCTGAACCTTCCCGAATGACAATCCTATTTGGCTACTTTCAGAACTGGAGGAAACTTTCTCAAGGTTTTCAGGGCAAGATTTGCAGATGCTCTCAGTTTTTACTGGGTAAAAACAAAAGACTGAAGGGGGACTTAGAGTTCCCTGACTTTGTTTTGGCCTTGGCATAGACTAGAACAGCTTGAGTGCAATCCATTAGGTATGGGCCACCAGAGGCCAGCTATGACATGCTGTGACCATGTCTGAATGTGCTCAATATACAATCTCTTTCATAAAGCAAGAATATTTTTCACTTGGAAAGGAAAAATGCTATCTCTTCTTTACAAGTAAGTATTTTATGTGTGTATATACACACAGGAATGTTTACATTTTTTGTGTTTGAGATGCCCTTGCTGTGTGATGCATAGGACAGTACAATATCAGTTACTCTCTCTGGACACTTTTTATTCACCTCAGTAATTCAGCTGGCAATACGTTGCCTACTTCTCCACAGATGATCCTGGGACACAAAAAGGGAGCTAATGCAAATGCCATGGCTTTCCCATCAGAACAGAAATGTGGAAAAGAAAAAAAAAATCAATGTTGGCAGGTGAGAAGAATCAATAGGGAAAGCAAAGTTAGCATCAGACTGCTTGGAGAACATTATCAGAATATGAAGTCGCTTATATCCCACAGAACAGCCACAATAAGGTGAGTGAAAAACTTGCTAATGAGCCTGGCAGCCTGTAAGGTAGAGGCAGTGTATTGAATTCAGGCTGGCATGGGTTTCAGTAGGCTTTACAAGCCTTTGGAGGCTTTTTAAAGGGAAGATAATGTTTTGGCTCTGTGCACTATTTGCAGCTGAGGAATAATCAGAACAGCGAAGTACGACTTGCCTTACTGTCTGTGCCTTGCAAAGGTGCAGGCAGACACTGGAAACCCTAATCTTATTAGTAGGTGTGTTAATATGCTGTTTTCATGTTGTGCAAAGTACATGGTTTTTAAGAGCTGACCTAAAAAAATCTATTGAATGCAATAGGAAAGCAATAACCCCTCTGGCTTGTGAGCAGAGGCCTGCAAGAAGGCAAGAGGGGTGAACAACCAGGAATAGCACTCCAGTGCAAGTGTTGTGGTGCTGCTTTCACAGATTTCTGCTGGGAATTCTTTGCTGTAATTGCAAGGTTTTCATCATAGAAAAATAGGCCATATACTCCCTTGTTGTCTGCCTGCATGACAAAAAAAAAATGACAGCCTTAATAGCAAGAAGGAGGAGACATAATATTCTAGAAAACATGGCTGGTTTTACTCAGAGGACAGAAGGTGGGTAAAATTAAGTAAAAGCTTTCTGCTTTACCAGTTTTCTCCTTTTAAGTAAAAATTTATAGACTGCTGACAGTTGTTATGCAAAATCAGAATCAGTACCTCATATTAGGACTGGAATTTCAAAGACTGAGAGCTTGATTCATTTTTAAGTAATGTATCTGAACTGCTTGTGCTGATTCAAGGTCGAAATCTGTAGATTGTATGCAGCATATGGTGAGAACCCTTGAATTGTTTCTAATGTTTTGTGTCTTGTCCAAGCACACTAATAGGACACAATTCACCACTAGTAGTAACTCTTTTTTTATTTCCATCTGCTCATTCAGATGATGGGTATAGGATCCAAGTGGGTGCTGAGGCAATTTCACAAAACTACCTTGTAGCATAATGATGCTTAAGTCCATCAAAGCATTAAACTATGCTCAACTGAAGAATGTGGACAGGTAGAATGGTGATAGTGCCTTCTGCACACATTCAAAACTATACACAGGCTTAAATACTCTTCTTTTGAGAATTCCACGTGCCTGGTGAATTGTCAGTTCAAAGGAAAGAAATGTTCTCCTGGAGAAAGCTGACCTTGGGAAGGTCTCTTCTTTACACTCATATGCATTCAGAGCTTAAAATTCAAACTTCAATACTATGTTTTTGTACCACTTTCTAGATAGCATAATATCTCTTCTTTTCTAGATGAATAGACCCTAGTAGCTGTTGTTGCAATAAGCAGCCTGAAATTGAGAAAAGAAAAATGCAGAATAGATGTGTATTGTATTTATCCTGCCCTGTCAAGTTTAAGCCTAACAATGTGAACATCTGGTTCCAATGTATGAACATATGGATAAGCTGTGCTGACCATTTAACTCCATAAACAGTTTTATCTGAAAGTATTCATTTGGTGTTGAGTCCCATATTATAAAGGCTGCTTTTGATTGCAGCACCTTTGACATAGCTTAAAATATGTGAAATATAAAATGCTCTCCTTGTCAAACTGAGAATTAGTTTGAATGGCTTTAGGTCAAACCAGATCTAAAATGTCAATAGATCCTGTTCCCCAAAACATTGACAGAGTGCTGCATCTGGAGATCTATGCACTGGGGTTATTTTGGATTCACATAAGAAGGAAACGCCAAATCCACATTTTGTTTATGGAAATTTTTCACTAGCCAGTCAATGTATGTCCACACTGCAAAGGTATGCATTTGTCTGTCCACAAGAGCAGAAACTTTGGTTTGTAGCACAGAAATTGCAGTCATCTGAAGGATTTAACCAAACAAAACTGCACAGGCTCCTGACTGCAGAAAAGAGGCTGCTTGCCTTCTTGTGCCCCACAGTATATTGGACTTCCACTTTCTTGCCAGCTTTATTTTCATTGTGTTCTGCACAATAGCAGTGCATAGGAGGAGAAATCCCATTACATAACTGTTTTAATTTCTACCACAGCGATACAGCAAAATTCCCTACGAAATGAGCAAGAAGGGAACTCCTGTGTTAACCTGCCTTACTGGAGGGCACTGTCCATCATTCCTGCACAGCCCTGAACTGGCTTATTTCAGTCCTGCTGCGTTGGTGAGTTTCCATGGCTTTTCTCTGGATCTGTCCATGCCCACTTGCCTGTTCTGAGTTGACACAAGTTTTGTTACTTTGCAACAGCTATGTGGAACTTCTGCTCTGTGTGGGACTTCAGCTAGGGATTCCTGTCCCCTCTCTATTAGTAGGTATGTGTGGGAGATAATGCCGGGAAACTCTCAACTTTTAATTTTGTCAGTAACTGAACTTTGCCAGAGTCTTTTATGGCTCAAATTCAAGTGCGTGTTCCCAAGTTTCCCTGGACTTTAATGGCATTCTTGAAGAGGAAATGCAAACTTTGCTTTAGGCGCAATGCATGCTTGAAAGTTTTGAAAATAAGTTTTCTGTACCTTTGTGTCTTCACTGTTATATTCCTCTCTGTGGAAAGCTCTGCCTTTCTTAACCAACCCTTAGCTGTAAATTGATACACTTCTCTTTTACAAAATTTGCTCTGTAGGGATCAGAATATATTAGCTCTGAAAGTTGTCAGAAATGTTTTCCATTATTATGGGAGCTTGTCAAATTCACAGCCCGTGTGGAATGCAGATGCAGCAGAAACATTGACTCTTGTATTGGTGACAATGAATTCCAATTATCCTGGTGCTGGTGCAAGAAGGGTATTTTTGGCCCTCGGGAAGCTCAGTGGCATGATGCCACATGGTACAAGAACAAGTCTCTTTCCTGATTTCAGATCTAAGTGACACAAGAAATCCCAGGCTGAGGGAGTCCAGGAGCGAGAGGTGAAAGGAGACTGATGGAATTACAATGGCATATGGAGATAGAATTAGAGGACTGAATTTCAATTTCAGCTACACCTTTTCAGCCACTCAGGAGACAATCAGCCACTTTTCATAAGCTGGGTCTCTATATGAATTGATTTGTTATTGTTGCAAAGCCTTTTGTGCTGGGCTCAAAACCTTTTAACAGTCTGTCTGCTGTGGGGTTTGGAGCAGAGCATCTCCCTGTCCCAAAAGCTTCTCCTGCAGCAGAGCACTGTCAGGGATCACAGCTCTCCACTGGTCTTTCCATGGCCCGAAGGCAGGACCATGGCACTCTACCTGCAATTACCTGCCCCACATAGGAGTAGACATGTTCTTAAGAATGAGTGCAGCTCCTGAAAAGCACTTTTGGAACACTGTGAAATTATGTTCAATTTTTGGAATTTCAAACTTCATAAAACATTCACTGGATGTTTTGCTTCCAGTCATTCTGACTCTTTTTTTTTTTTTTACCCCCTTCCTGCAAAGGCAACGCAACTTACAGTCTGTAAGGGAGATTTTCGGGACTGCATTGCACGTCTGTCAATCACAGATCAGATCTCACTGAAATACTTACTTTTGGGTGACAAAAGCCAGAGATTCCTGAAATCATTACTTCATTCTGACAGCTGAGTACCCCAGATTAGCAGTAACTGAGGAGGCAATCTGTATTTTTATTATAGCATTTGAAATTTTTTTTAATTTAAAATGATAGTGGCAAATAAGTTTCGTGTGAAATGTCTGTGCTGACAAGCCTGCAAAGGAAGGATGTCAGGAATACATGTAACTAGGGGATAACTTTTGTAAGCTCAAATTTGTCAACAACAAACCAGAAGGCAGAAGCAATGTGAAAATGTCATTTCCCAGTGGAACCAGTACCTAATTGACACTTGTAGTCTGCAATGCCTGTTTCTCATTTAACAGCTTTCACAGCAGAGGTACTTAAACTTTACTCCACGTTTTCTTGTTTAGTCTCAATTTCTTACTTTGACACACAGCAGAAGCCTAAGGGGAAATGAAACAACAGCCTAGCTGCTTGTAAGCTGATGAAACCTTTCTGGGAGAATCAGTCCAGAAGAGAACTAGATATGATAGACTGCAGCTGCCTACATGCAAGGATTACAAAGCACTGTCTTAAAATATGTTGATTCTTTTTCCCCTGGAAAAACAAGTGTCCAACTAGAGCATCCAGTTCATTTTCAGACTATAATTTTCAAATCTGGTGAAGCAGATCCTTGCACATTTTGAAAAGACACTACTGTTTCCCTCCCTCCCCATTCATTCATCATTTAAAAAACTGCAGAAGTTAGATGAGCCTTTTGTCTTCCACCACATGAGACTATGTAGTGAACTGAGTCTGTCCTGTCAGGTTAAGTATCTTATTTGAGGTGAAGGACTCAGCAAGATAAACTGCCCAAATTGAAAGGGTTTGTGTCAAAGGGTAAGGATCCCAGTCCTGCTGGTGAGTGATGCTGGCCACCTGTTGTCCCTCAGCCCTGCATCTAAGGATAAGTGTAGCCTCTTTTAAAAATGTCACTTAAAATATTGGGTACACAAGTGTGAGCTTGTAAAGCACTGAGAGTAAATTACACTATACTTTTTGTGAATATTTTAAACAGTCAGATACTAAAGAGGAGGATAGTGGTGCTCTTTGCTTTTTGAAAGGAAAGAAGGAGAGGATTTTACTTGGCTTTGAAGAAGGTGGTTAAGGGAAGTGGTTTTGAGGAGAGGGAACAGGGGCCAGGCTCCTCAAAGCAGGTGTATTCCTCTAGCTTTAATTTCTGGAAAGGGTGAGATTTCAGGTTTGTCCTCAGGAAATCCCTGCTAGCTCAGAGAGAGGCCTCTCTGCTTGGCTGACTGTCTTGGCTCCTAGCTTATTATCTGGCTTCTGTGGTTCAATTCTGAGCTTATGGCAGTCAGAGGAAGAGCCTGGAGGCAACTGTCTGGGGACAATTACATGTGAACACCTGTCCTGATAGGAAACCATCTCACCTTAGACCTGGAATGGCACTGCTCAGGTCAGAGCAGACTTCTTCTTCAAGGGAACTTGTCAGTAAGTCATGATTTTCCCTAGGATCTATAGTGTTTTACTGGGATATTGTACATTTAGTTCTCCTTGTAGGTAGCACTCACATCCCAGGTAGCTGACTCGGGGCTCCCCTGTACTACTTGCTTGGTGAGAAGGTGGCTGCTGTGTGTGCTCAGTACCATGACACCCAAAGGTGTTTGCAAGTCTGGACCTCTGATTTCTAGGTCTTAATTCAGAAAACAACTCCATATATGATTTAATGTATGAATCTGGTCCTCAGGGAACAGTTCTTGATGATGAATGTAATTATTTTCCTTTCTTCTGCTCTGTCTCCCTTAGCTCCATGGACTGCAAGTGCTCAGCACAGAGATGACCAGTGCTGCACTGTCCTGAACCTGGGGTGAGCTGCAGAGATAATGGATTCTGTTGGATCTCAATAGCAGGTAAATTCAACCTCTCTGCCACAAGAACATTGGATGCCCTGGATGCTCCACAGGAGCCGTAGACCCAACAACACTGCTATTGGGCCATCTGGCTCCTGCTCACCAAAGAAACATTCACAGTAATTTATCATATCACAGTGTCCCAGTTTTCCTGCATTGTTCAGGGAACAGTGGGACACTTTAGAAGAGCTCTGATGCTAAGAGGAGCTGGCCTGACAGAAAAGTCTGTTCCTACATTGTTCCTGGGACACGGGGATTGTTGGCAGGAGGAGGACGCAGGCAGTGGTTGTTACAGTTGGAGGAGCAGGATACTTCTTTGTCCTGTTTTATGTAGTCCCAGAGGCCAACAAATCATATGTATTGATCAGCTGGTAGCTCCTGTGTTGATTTCATCAAATGTGAGTGAAATGGGATATGGTCTTGATGAAAACTCGGTGTTTATTTCATGTGGATGGAAATAGAAGTGACTCCCTGTTCTGTAACATGGAGTTGGTTGCAGGATTCAGTGTGCTGGGTACCCACAGCTGGTCTCTATCTGTACCCCAGTGTACAAGCCCCAGCAGGAAGCTGCTTTGGGATAGTGGTGGGTTTTTTTTCCTTTTTTCCTTTTTTCCATGCTGTTGCTACATGGAAGGCACAAAACAGAGTTGATAGCGCAGGGAACTAAGCAGAGGAGACAGGAAAGGGAAAGATGAAAAAATCTGGTCCTTTGAACTCCAGTATTAGAAAAAAAACAGATTTATTTTAATGAGAGCATCCAGAATGCCTTCCATGTTCCTGAAAATATGGCCAGCTTTGCCTTTCTTCACCTGGTCACTCTAGGGTTTCAAATGATAGATATTTTATGATTATTGTTTCTTCTCTTTTCTGCTTTTTTCCTTCATCATAGTACTTTATCTCTTTGGTTGAATGTGTTATAGAGGGTTATCTGACTTTTACACTGCCATTCAGCACTCTGCTGGCTCATATGCTAGCTTGTTTGTCATTATGCTATTCATGTGTTCCATGTGGGCTATTTCTCAGTGCTTTTCAACTCCTGTTTTGTAAGTAAACAAGACAGCAAAGTCAGGCTAGTTTTTTCCTGCCTGTAGATTCAAAGAGTGAGGATTTTTCGGTAGATCACCTAAAATGCAAAGTTACTTGCAGGTCTTTTCCTATAACTATGCGGTTCCTAAGTCGACATGTCATAGAAAACTTCAAAGGGGGCTTTTTCCTAACGATATAGGATATAGGTAATGCCATTGGTTTGTTCAGAGAATACCAGATCAAACTAGGAAAAAACCTCCAAATTTATCTTCCACACTGAAGTAATTTTGTAGGTGACAGCTTTGTTTTTTCTGTTTATCAAAATACCTTTCATCTTTTTATTCCTTTCACTGAAAGACATTTCTCTTGTTTGAAGGTCCTTGATCACCACATTCAAACTGGATGGCAGTGACAGCTGATGTGCACAGGACTCTTGTTGCATCCTCGTGTGCTTGCTTTGAGGCTCACCTAATTTAAGGAGCTGGTGAGAAAGAGTTTTGGGCTGCCTCCTGCACCACAGCTGTCTGTAAGCTTCCAGAGCTGGTGTTATGTGCATTCCTGGAAGCCAGAAGGCAACAGTGGATAGGATACATGTAGGATGAGGGCATTTTGGCCCAAACTAAATCCACTCAAGCACCAGAAGAAGTCTCACCTTTTTCTGTTGGCTTTTAGCCCATGTTTCAAATTCACCCACAGCTGTCAGTGCCTGCCCTCACACATCTGGCTGAAAGATAATCTGTTTCTTTGAAGTTTAGCAGTTTAATCCAGGTTTTAGATTGCATTATCTGACCTAAATTTTCATGTTGATTTGGATGTTCCCTTTTAAGGACTGACCTAAAATGCTGAAGTGGCATGTGCAGCAAGGGCAGGCGTGTGTTTCAGCAAGGCCCCAGCCCTAGAAAGGCTGAGGTGTGTGTACAGCCACCCCTGACTTTGGTGGGACTCACAAGATTCAGGCAGAATCAGTCCCTAAAATTTCACTCAGGGTTTGTCAGTGTGCAGCTCAGCTGCCTCGTATTACACAAATTGTCAAAAATACCAGTGTTTCTTTCTACTTTGGTAAGAGAAAAAAAGATCTGCATCGCCACCTTTTATGTGGGAACATCTCCGGTCCTTTTAAAATTGTAGCTACACTTAGGAAGACTCCCTGTACTGCAGGGAGTCCTACTAGCAGGCAGGCCTTTTAGCAAATGTATTTGCCATGTGTTTGAAAGGGAAATACCAGTAATTCACCTCCCTTTTATCAGCCCTCTTGTTTTGTACTGTTTCCCTTGTGAAGTTTGGCACATTTTGATCCCCACATCTTACTTAGTTACTTAGTTATTTCTCTTCACAGCTCCCTTGTGTCTCCTTTCAAATAGGGACTCTTGGTTTTGCATGAAATCTGGTCTGTAGGTGGCCACAACTGAAGCTGTTAAGAATTTATTTTAAAAACAAGAAGATCCCTCCTGCTGCGAAGACAATCTGTTAAAATAATATGCACAATTGAACATGACCTAGTCTCTTTTTAGACAGTCAAAGTTTCTAAACAGAAGGGAAACTGGCCTCTCTTATCATGAAACAAGGGAATTTTCCAAGGTTATCTCCTCTGTAGTGTGACATGTCTTGACTTTTGCTAAAACACAGGCAATTTCAGGTGGAGTTCCCTTATACTTCATTTTGACAACCATTGAGGGAAAGGGCTGGAGGCTAAATCTGAGATCTGTATCTTGCACCCTTTAAAACTAAAAGCTTGATGGACACTCTTCAGGGAACTTATCCATGTGTGAGTAACAAGTGAGGAATTAAAAATGAAATGATTGGCTTACATTCAGTTTGCCTGAGACTGTAAAGAGGGAGTAGCCTTAGCAAGCAAATGTGATGTCTTAAATTGCAACACAGCTCTTAGAAGTATTTCTCTGCCAGTGGTTCCCTATGCTTGAAGAAAAAAGATACAGGATGGCTGTTGCAGAAGTCATTGGAAAAAGTGAAGAAGTAATACTGAAATTTGACATACTCCTTCTCTCAGGCTTCAATACATGTATAACTCAAAACAAGGCTTTGATTTGTTGATGGAAATAAATTCTGCATTTCCAATCTGGAGAAATATTTAGTGGGGTTTTTTTTCTTTAATTCCAAAATAAATGATAGACTTGGTATTCCATGTTCCCATTCACATTCTGTGTTTTTTTCTCATTAATATCTGAAGATGTATCTTTAGGGATGAAGAAGTTGGCTCAAGCCTCACACTGTGTGTCAGCAGCCACAGCACAGTGCCTGGGTGCACAACAAGCCCTCAGGGCCAGGTACCCTGCCCTGCCCATATTCCATAATACATAGAGGGTGAACGTGGTTTGGTTGTACTTCATTCCCACTTCCTGTGGGCATAAGTAAAAAGCTAAAAAGGACATTTTTCCTGCACTACTTACATTTTTTAGAACTGTGTCTCATAACAAGGTGGAAAGACAATTCTGAATTTATTGCCTCTTTGTGCCTAGCATTTATAAAACCCGGTGCAGTTTGAAGATGGAAATATACCTACCCCTGTTTGGAAGGAAAAGTAATATTTGTATTTAAGGACAAAGTAACTATGAAGTCTCCTGGCCAAGATTCATCACTGTATTTTGGTGACAGGACTGAGGGCTGAGGCAGTGCCAGTGAGGCCATGGCTGACCTGGCTGCCTCTCTATCTTTCTCTACAGAAGTTTGAATGTTGATGGATTTATCATGTTATCTGTCATAACTTTTAATGAATTGTTATGATAGGAAAATACCTTTCTCCTTAAGTATAACCACTTTGACTTGAGCCCAAAGTGTCTCATTTAATTGTTGAAACAACTGACTAACCAAGCAACTCCCTACCCCAGCTATGCTGTGAAGGGAGGTTTGTATCCTGTGCTTTTTCAAATCTCCTGAGTTAAATAACACTGCTGGAAAAATGGAGCCAAGAGTGTTCACATTGTGTATATAAACCAGTGATTTGCATCTGATTTGCTGGGTTCCAATTTACTGATTAGCAAATGCTATTTAAATGTGGCTTAACTGCAATTTTAAATTAGTATGCATGGTAAAATAAACAAGCTAATTGAAAACAGGCAAATTAAAGTTCGTATCTATTACTAAAAAAAATTCTGCTCTTTCAGTCATATAGTCCCCTACCATTTGCCCAAGTACAGTGTCATTTCTTAAAGAGGGTCACAATGGTCCTGCTATTCAGCCTCCTGCCTGGATTGGGGTTTTCTGGACCATGGCATTAATGTGAAATGCACCAGCACAGTTGTGTAATACAGTCTTAGTATATAGGCTGTAACAAATTAGCCTTTGCCTTTAAAGTGTGCTTGGAAACACTTTCAGTCATTTTCATATATTGAGTTCTCGGAGAATATTAATATCACGCTTAAAGTTTTAGTTATATTATGAAATGAAGTGCTCAAGTTAATTAGTGAAATGTCATGAATTTTCTGCTTTATGTCATTGGGGAATAGCACCAAGTATCAAAGAATGTATAAACCTTTATTATCATGCCCAAATGTGATTATGGAGCTACTGAGATGCACCTCAGAATTCTGATTTCTTTTTTATTCCAAGTTTTCAACAGTGACTGTAGACACGCCATGCTGGCTTCTATATTACATTTCGAAAATTATCTGTTACAAGAGTACTACAAATATAGGACCATAATTTAAAGAGTCATTTTGGTCAAATGCCAAAGACCAGCCCAAAACTGTCTTACGAAAATAATGAACAGATTAGGACAGTTCAGTTTAGGTGGGGCAGAACTTACCTTTAAACACAGTCTTGGGTTTAAACCACTTTATTGACAGAACATGTCATCGAACATCTTCTGACTTAAAAAGTTTTTGCAGTTCTGCTGCAAAAAGGGAGGTTTGCTCTTTTGTGTTATTTCTTGCATAGAAAAGGTTAAGAACTTGTGCTTCAAAATTCTTCCTCCCTTAAATATTAGGGCCATCTGTATTTGCCATAGATTTGATGGAGTCCCTGTAGCAGCAGAAGATCCCAAAGCAAGAATATCTAAAGCAGTCTCTGTTGAGCACTGGACCCATTTCCTCTTTCCAAAGCCTAAGTTCTAAAACTGCAAGATTGAAAAGTTTTGCAGAATTGATGCATGGTGAAACTTTGTGCTTGCCAGATTTTTTTTTCCCAATTAAATGTTTTCATCTTAAGGAAAGTAGGAAAACTTTGTCATTTTTATAGCAAAACTAGAGGGGTTTTCCCTACCCATGGAAACAGCATTTTAGTCTTGGAGGAAATATGAAGCAAGACTTAAAATGTTTGTAAGTTAACATTGGAAGTTAACTATAAATGGATGGACCCCAGTATTTGATTATGATTGTTTGGAATATGTGGCTCCCAACTAACCTGGTTTACAAATTTTGTTTCTCTCAGAGGCTTGGTACTTCTGTGCCAAATTGTGATTTATTTTTTTTTCCCCAGTGTAGACTTCACATGACTTCCCCCAATTATTTCTTCCTCCATAGTGAAAATCCAAAAGGACTGACACAGACCAAGAAATGAGAGGTTTTCACACCAAATCCCCATGTTTTATTGATCCTTTCATTGCCTCAAGCAAAAAGTAATTGTACTAAGAACTTTTACAAAGCCTGGGTGTTATTTCCATCCACTATTGTGTGTCCTGGGGATAAGTCAGAGTAGCTCAATTCCCCTTCTGCAAAAGTGAACTACCATGAAGAGAAATGCATATAATGAATTTCAATGAAAGAGTGACAGGGTCTTTGCCATTGAGACTGTACCAGAGAAATCAATGAAAAACATGTGCTCAGAACCTACTAATACTGCTAAGTTAAAATTAAAAGCATCAAAGTCCTAGTATTGTGGGACACCAAGAAAAGAAACTTATAGTGCTTCTTGCAGCGTGACACCAGAATAGATTCCCAAAACAAATTTATTCCTTCTTTCTCCCAACTGTGTCTTTGAGGCTTCAGTTTGATTTCTGCAGCTTGCCCTCTAGCTTCACATTTATTTTCCTTTTTTTTTCTAGTTTTGCCTATTTAGTTACTGCTAACTGTGGCCCTGATTAAAAGAGCAGGTGCTCTTATACCTCTCTCTAGACCCCTCCAAGATCTTGTAATCCAGGCTGTGTGGCTTCTTAGGATCCCCAAGGGAAGCCTGCTTTAGAACTGGCATTGAATGAAGTGTAGTGTCACGACACCACCTTAGGAAATTAGCCGGAGGGTGAGTCACGAGGTCTGTTGCATATGGGGTATCAGGGCTTAGAAAAATACTTGCTGCCTGCAAAATCCCAGAAAGTAGGTCTTTGAACTCTCCAACTGACATCAGAATTTCCATCAGTGCGCAAGGGCACCTGAATATATGTACTCAATATGTACAGTATTTACAGAAATAATTTACTGTTGCATCAATGTCAGCAAGTGTTCGTATGACAAGGAACTCACCTTTAAGACTTCATTAATGTTTGAGGCCACCAGTTCTTGATTCGCAGAAGTATTTCTGATTCAGGCCATTGTTGAACAAATTATTTTCTCTGCTGGGCTTTGTGCTTCTTAAAAGGATCACAGCTTAGGAAGTTAAGCTGCCAGATGTTTTCCAGTCACAGCCTTCACCTGTCAATAAGACTTCTTTCCCTCCAAGTGATTAGATTTCCTTGGAAGCTGGGAAAGCCTTTGGCACAGCCTTGCACTGTCTGGCAGTGCAAGGTTGACTTGTGTGGAGGATGGTCTAATCTGTTCAGTGTTCCATCTCAAAACCTGTCAGATCTGTGATTCTCCTGAGGTGTGTCTAAACCCAAGTGATTTGCAGATCTCTGAGCAACAAACCAATTTAGGTTTGAAGGGAAGAAAGACTTGTGGACTTCAGTCTGGACTGCTGTGACTTACTTGCCTGGAGGTCTGTCACATTCAGTGCTTTGAGCAGTGAATGGTGTATACACGTTCAGATATACACAGATATTCTCCAGCAGGTTGGAAATACTTTAACATTACTATCTTTCTTGTAACCATGTCAATTTTCACTTTCATTAGTCCTCTTCTTTTAACTGAGAGATCAATCTTGGTCTCTGTCTTCTTGAGATGCCTCCAAGAGGCCATAATGTTACTCAGTAAAGGGCACCATTCATTTTCCCTGTGACTGCTGCTAAAGTGACAATGGATCATCTGCACATTGGTAGTTCTGGGTAGAGTACATCCATTTTCTTATTTTTATGTAGGTGCTAGAAAGAGAAATGGCAACTTGCTGAATATTTTCAACCCCATAGGAACTTCATTCTGTGTCTGGGAAGAGTTTCTTACAACGTATTATTTAGTAAACATGCTGTAATGGCCCTTTCACAATGAAGAGTTCTTCTTGTGTAAGTAGCTTTCAGCACCACATCAATCACCAGCTGGCATGTACTGTCATAATGAAAAAGGAGTGGCATTTAGCACCAAAATATCATAAAGCACAGATATAAGGATGCTATAAAGGCAAACCAACAGCCTTGATTCCTGTACATGGATTACACTGCAGTGCCAATGTGATTCTTTACATCTCTTATTCCCTCTTGTTTACCTCCTTCACAAGAACAATGGTATCGGAGATTTTATTAATCCAAAAGAAGTAGAAAGAAATGTTCTCAGAGCTTTCTACCCATAAACAGAGAGGTTTTCTTCCTGGTCATGGAAAGGAGCCCAGGTATCTGTGTCGCTCTGTCCTCTATGTTGGGGGGTACCGATGGTGGATGGGTGGATGAATATTTGAGTGCCTCAGCATGCACACAGTTGCTCAGTACGGACACCTGATTTGTCTTATTCCAAAAAGTTGCTGCTGGAGTGAACAGTGGGAGCAGGGAATATCTGTTAGGGTGGGGAACAGTCCTCAAGGGGTTGGGAGGCAGGGGATAAGAGCTGGAGTAAATTACAGCCCTTGGAAGCTTCCCCACCAGAAGCAGGAAACACATTGTTGCCTGAGGAAGGACCCTGGGGAGGTGTCTGTCTTCTGGATATCTTCTTTGTGAGGAAACACACTTGAGATTAGGTCTGAGTGTAACACATCCCATACCCTGCTTTAGCTGATGCTGGATTTCTAAAATGGGTCAGTAACAATATGACAGCCCTTATCACTGAGAGACTGATGGAAGAACAAAACACTTTTCTTAGGTTTAGTATTGGCATGAAGCATATTTCCCTTGGCTGGGAAATGGTAGGGTTTGGTGTGGGGGATGTGTGTTTCTTTGAAATTATAACTTTTTGAAGTGACCTTCTATTTTGGCCAGTTTAGGTATTGGTGGTTTGTTTTTTTTCCCCCACCTAAATTTTGATTAAATTGACTGGAAATCATAGTTTGTGTATTTTCTAAATCAAAAATTTCTGGGTTTCAGATCTGCTGTTTCCCTTTATTTTGAGATGACAGACAATTATAGTTAAGAAACAAAGCTTGTCAAAAGTAGGAAAATAACACACAATCATAAAGGAGTCCAGAGAACTTTGACTGACTCACCCAGAAACATATTTTCTCATCTTTGTATATCGAGTTCAAACCATTTTTGTGATACTCATGTTTCACCATATTTCAGGATCGGACAACTTTTGAAAACTTTAACCTTTGTGCAAGATGAAAAGGATATTTTCCACTCAGATTTAGCTTCTTTATGTGCCATTTTACTTAGTGCTTGAGGAGGGGAGAACATTTCTTTGCTCTGTTCAGAGGCACTAAGAAAATCTGAGAATTCCTTTACAGAGAAATGTTACTCAGAGAATTGTATAAGCACCAGGTATGGTTAGTCATCTGTGCGTGGAGGGAGAGTAATATGATACAGCAGGAAATATAGAAGTGCTGCTTATGAGAACTGAATTTCAGAAGATAAAAGTAAAATTTTGAACTATATGTTGAAATAAACAGGATCCCAGGATCTATTTGGAATTTTTTTCTGTCATGCCAAGTGAAATGTTCGACTTTCATTAATTGGTTTATTTTAATTGCAAACTGTGATACAATGTTTAATAAATCTTGCAGCAGAGAAATAAGGAATAATGATTGAGCTACATGGAATAAATTAGATGTCAGAGGAGCTGCTCTGCTATCAGCAGGTTTCTGTAACGTTATCACATCCTTATTATCCAGTTTATTCTTCTCTCAGCTGCAAACACTACAAGAAAGGATGATAAAGAACCTTCAGCTGTGTTTCAGGCTTGGAAAACAGTGGTGCTGTTGCAATGTTGCTTTTGTTCTCCATGTTTACTGGACAAAATATAGTATAGTTCATATTATTTTTTGCAGGATAATGCAGTTGAATTTTTTTCAGAAAGCAGGGTAGTTATCAAAAAGAAGTGGTGCTGACTCAGATGTAGGCTGCATAATGAAGCCTAGGGGTTCTTTTAATGGCATTTTCAAGATGCTTCTTGCTGTTCTTGTGATCTTATTTGAATAAAAATTCATGTATTTTAAGGTATTAGATGGAAAGGCTATTTCATTCTTCCCTCACCACTGCCTTTTCTAACACACACAAACTATGAACTGTGATATTGAAGGTTACATAGAGGACAGAATAGAGTCCACATTTCCTCTATTAATAGAGGTCCTGGAAAGTAAGAACAAAAGCAAGTTCACAATCCAAATCAACTCATTGCCTGTCCTTTTAGCAAGGAACAGCAGCCTGATCCAGCAGCCTCTGCTCTCCAGGAGAGTTCTGTTATCAGCATCACTTACATGGTTAGACCTGCCTTATCAGAGAGACAACAAAACTATGTCTATTCTCCTTCAGGAACAATAAATCTTACTTGCAGCTTGAAGGGAAATGTAGTTCACTGCCCTGGACATCCTGGTGAATGCAAAAGGTGCTCTAGCTGATGGCCACAAAAAACTGTGCAGTTTCCTCTCCTTCCTTCATGAGTTTTTGCCGGTTTTATATTTGAGCTACAAACTCCAACTCATATTTTTCCTTTTTCTCTAACAGGGACTGATGGGTGATGTTTTACCAGGTATCCTGCCCTTGTTAGTTCCTCTGAGATCTTACTGAGATCATTCTGGAAGTGATGCAAACAGAACAGTACTGAGCACCAGATCCGTGGGAAGAGTATCAAGACACAAATGGATGTGTTCTGCACTGTGGGTAAATTCTCTTTCATTTTCACATTTCTATATCTGCGATTTCCAATTATCTTCCAGAATATTTGGAAAGGTTTTGTACAAAATATGGCCCCAGCCCCGGAGTCAGAAATATGTATGTGACCTTTCTGTCTGTGTGAGGATCCTTTTTATTTCAGTGACACTCTGCAGTGGTATTGGGGTCTTTTGTCATGTGTCAGACTGCCAAAGGTGAAATAGTGAACTTGTGAAGATGGCACATTTAATCTTATGTTGCCCAGTTTCTTTTGGGAATGTTTCCAAACAAAATTCATAGCAAGGAGTTGAGAAAAGTAGGTTGTTCCATCCTGAAAACAACTAGGGATCGCCAGTTTATTGAGGCTACCAAACAGGCAACAAATGACATTCTCTGTTCTTGTGCCTCTTTTTCTTTTGTGCAGTGGGTCGTGTGAAGCAGTGAAAAGATGCTCTCCCACTCTGTTGGGGAATTCTTCAGAGGAAGGGAAGGGAGGGGTTTGCTGCAAAAAGAAACCTGCAATCCAGAATAATTTGTTTACTTTACAGTAGAATATTTGTGCTGGAGACACTTAGCCTGGGGTTGATCTGTAGCTTGACTTCATTGGCCTGAAAATCTACCAGTGGAAAGAAACTCTCCCAGCTGAAATTTAAAGAAACTGTGTAGAAGGGCTTCTGGAGAGGGCTATAACAAATTTGAAATGAAGAATAAACCCATGTGGAAGAAAGAATACTCTCTTTCCTCCACTTCCCTACTGTTCCTACACAGGACACAACTGTTCTTTTGTGCAGCTTTTCTTCTTTCCTTCATTGCATTCCTCTCTTCCCCCTTCCCTGTGTTCTCCAAAGGGCTCATTGCTGCAGAATTACAAGGAGCTTCCATAAATCTCACACCTGCCATTCATCTGGGCTCTGCTGGTCTCACAAATTGCTATGATTTAGATACCTTGTCAGAAGGTGTCCTGTGTGGCTGGGTCAGCATTCTGCCAAACTCTCTTCTCTTCCCCTGTTGCCACCCTGCTGAACCCTGTAATTTCCATGCTGTGCTGGGACAGCACTCAGCACAGGAGAGGGACTTCAGAGAGAAGGTCTGTAATCTACACCTGGGAAATTAAAGAGCATGTCACCCCACTGATCTTGGCAGTCTTGATAATCCTCCAGTGGATTTCTGAGGCTCTTGGGGCCCAGTGTTGCTACGTACAAGCCCAGTAAAAGACTTGCAGTGCTCTGGGTCTAGGGTGTGCACAATTTGAGCCACAGAATGAAAAGCATATATTTAAAAAAAAATAAATTATAAACCCAGCTGGAACTTTCTTTAATTTTACTGTTGGGGGATGCCATGTTCCCATCATATTATGGGTCATGTTACTTGGGTTCAAATGCCCTCTGTTTTTTGAAGTGAAATTCAGAAATATTAAGCAGACTGTGTTGGAGAGCCAACATCCACATCAAAACAAAGTCACTGATCAAACTGATTGCAAAGGCTTCTGACTTCTAGATATAATAGGACCTGTTTCTTTGAAGCAAGCATCATTTTTTCTTCTCTGAGTAGTGCAATCCTGCCTGGCAGAAAGGGGAGGAAGGTAAATCAGGATGCAGTGAGATGTGTTGCACAAGCAGCTGGTGAGCTTGCCTGAGATGGCAAAGCATATCTCCCCCTCAGAGCTAACAGCCCGTTGTTGCTGCCCAAACCAGTGCTGTTAATATTGAAAGGTTTAGAGTAAAAAACATTTAACTAAAGATAAATAGATATGCAGGTAGATTTGCTACTTGGCTAGAACTATAGTGACTGGCACTGGGTTAGGGAAAAAGCTGATATGTGTATCACCAGTTGTGAGGCAGCAGTAAGCTGAGCAGCTCTGGGCATCTTCAGAAATACCCAGAATAGCACATCCACTCAGACTCTGAGATACCAACTGAGCAGATCAAAAAGCCAGACCTCTTTTGTCTGTCACATCAAAAACCCACATGTGAAACCTTAGTTCATTGAAAAGTTTCACTAAGTAGCTTATCTCACAGTATAGAGTATTTCTTATTACCTACACACCTTTACTGGATGCTTGAGAGGTATGGATCTTCTGTTTGGGTCGAGAAAGAAAGGAGTAGACTTGGAAATAATGCCAATAAATGTTTTCTTGTAGCATCATGAGATAAGGTCATGACAGTGAATAGACAATACAAAGATAATAGGCAGGCTTTTCTTTATCTCATTCAGAAGTTACAAGGGCAGTTAAAATTTCTAGGGATTTTCTAATAAAACCCAGAAAATCCCACTAATCTCATAATGACTCGTATAAAGATAATGCAGAAAGAAGGCTCTGGAAAGAAAAAGGTAAACTCAAAGCACCACACAAGAGCTTATATTTGGATTGAATTTGGAGTAACTCAACACTGAAGATTAAAGGCCAAACTTTCTTCTGGGAAAATTAGATCTAAAATGTAGTACTAATCCACCAGGCTCACTTGAAAGCTGTAAATTCATTCAGCTTTTCATACTGAGATTGGAGAGAAGAACTTCTCGAAACATGAACACAGTTGTTGCAGATAAGTAAAACTCAATCCATGTATACAACATTCCTTTAGATAATGACTTGCAACATTCAAAACAAGGCCATAGACAGCAGGATGAAAATCATCACAAGGAGAGAGCGCCAGGAGACAAAAGCGTGCAAGATCCTTTTGAAATGTACTAGTGTGTCATCATATGGATCACACATGAAAAGATAATTTAGGGCTTTTACCCTGTGCTGAGAGTAGTCTTTGCAGCTGATCCAATGACTGTAAACTCTGAATCAGAGTGAAATGCTGATATGCTCTGTGCTCTTTAACGGGCTTGAAAAGCTTTTACCTTCCAAATAACTTAAACAAATTCCCTGAGACATTTCAGCTGTCAAAAGATTCAAGCAAACACCAGTCAGTCAATCAAACACTTAACTTTGCCAATCAGCAGTGCAAAATTCACCTCTAAAATACCTTGAATACCTAAGTGAATATGTAGTCAGCTCCTTTTACTGTTTGTGTTATACTCATTTAATTTACATCATTTTTCCTTGGAATTCTCTTCACTGCCCTATGAAAGCTGACAACACCAAGTAGCTGTATTAGTCCTTTCACCCTGGCTTTCCCAGTAGTTTAATCAGATGTTTACTAGAAAACAAGCACAGATTGAAAGCTCCCTAATACATGTGGTACAACTATCCCTGTCAGAAACACAAAACCTAGTAGATACAAACAAGACCTATGGTTCTTTATGGAATCAATCCTGTTGAAGTTCCAGGTCCTATTTTTGAGACTTTTTGTACAAAACTCTAGTTTTCTGCTTGTGCAGCAAAGGATTTCAAGTGCTCATTTGAGACCAAATGTCTGGCAGCCATCCCTTCTTTTCCCTTGCTTATGCCAACCTCCTGGTAGGCCATCAAGTGCCTTGACTGTTACACATTGCAAGGGACACAAACCAGCAGGAGAAAAATTGCTTCTCATAAATCACCTGATTTCTGCAACTAGAACCTAAGGGTAAAATTTTTGAAGGCTGCAGAGGGTAGAGCAGGAACAGATAACACAGTAAACATGAAGAACACCTGTTTGGATGACTTACACTAAACAGCTGCAGAATACGTGTGTCCCATGAGGAAGCAGGAGCAGAGGATCAGAGCTGTAGGAACTCTCTCTGGTGCTGGAAGCACTGCCAAATTAACTGAGCCATGCTGATCTCTAATAACAGAGTTGTATAAGGAATGATCCTCATAGGAACACACCTCAGTATATTTCTCTCATATACATGACTTTATATTTACTGGATGTCATTTAGCTGTTCTCAAACTCAGCCGTATTCAGACATTATATACAAAGAGATGTGAAAATAACCATAACAATCTACAAAGAGATGTGAAAATAATCATAACAATCCTAAACATGCACATTTACACAAAACTTCTCTTGCATGCAGGCATATGTAGTCATATTTCCAGGCATTCACATAAGTGAACTACAGTACTGACATATGATGCTTGCCTTGAATAAATAAGTTGTTCCAATCTCATAATTTATAAAGGTTAATTACAAAATCCTCTTGAACATCTCAGATTCTATTTTCAAAACTCTGCATTCTTGGATCTGAATCTTGGTAAGTGACATTTATGAGATTTTTGAGTTGTGTTTGTTTTATAAATGACAGACTTCAGTGGTGCAAAGATGCAGAAATGCTTTTAATATATGATTAGGCAAGTCATGTCTGGGACATGCACTGGTTTTCATGTGCCTTCAAGAATCTTCAAACTGTTGTTCATCTAATTGCTAAGCAAGGCAGTCACCATTTTACTGACTGGCTGGTTGCAGTTGTTCTCAATTCTCTGCAAAAGTTTTGTGGCAAGGACAAAAAAGAGAGCAGAGGAGAAAAAAGGTGGTAGAAACTGATATTGGAAGCAGCAATTAAAAAAAATTGTAAGAATCTTCATGCTCATCTCCATGATGGTTATGCATAATTGCTGAAAAGAATGGAAAGAACACACCGGAGAGACACAAAAATAACCCATCTCCAAAATCATGTGTGCTTTATTATGCTTGTTTTATCATATTTTTCATCTTCCTCATTTGTCATGCCAAGGAAGAAAAGAGCTTGTGTGACAGCAGAGTGACCAGGACAGATGGTGTATGGACTCAAATACACATTGTATATGGGACATGAGGCAGGAGTTTTGTGTTCTTGTGGCAGGAAGGTCATATTAAACTTAGAGTGTCTTAGCACAGAGACAATGCAGTAGCAAAAGCTGGAAAAAAATCTGCAGTCATTTCAAAGTTTTTCTACAGTTACCACTAGGAATTGAATGGCAGTTGGGTTTGATTGTTCATTTAGCAGTCATGGTTTGGACAGGAGTTTTCTTTGTACAGCTTTCCTATTTCTACAGCACAATAATCCCACTGTGCAATAGCCTTTAACATTTCTAATCATGCACAGTTATGTGGGCACAGACACCCACACTTGACCAATACATCAGATTCCCTGACACCTCAGTTTAAATTCCGAGCCTTCACACAACTCTTCAAAGACAGCTCAGTTGCACAATGGAGGTGAAGCATTTCTATGTGTTAAGTGTCAGTCATGCCAGCTTACATTGTGGCTGTGGGATCTTTATCAAAAGTAGTTTACAGTTTGAATAAGAGTCGCAGAAAGGCAAAGCACTGTGCAATTTTGTTGCATGTTTTCTAAATGCCACGCTAGATTTAAATTCTTCGTAAAGAATGTCCATGTGATCTCTCTATTGCTTTTCTTTGTTGGTGTTTGCTCTACAAAATGCACAGGACCAATTCTGCAATTTGTTCTAATGGTCCAATATTGATCTGGAAATCCTCATTCAAAAGCCATTCAGGCACAATCTTTATGGTCTACTGACAATGCAGCCTCCCAAAGGTCAGGAATGAGTGTTACAGAAACAGAGCATGAAAATGTCATCTGCCACTTCTACCAGGTCCTGCAGCCAGGGCTTCAGGCTCTGCCTATGAATCAAGCACTCACCTTCCAGATGTTCAGTCTCAATTGGCTGCTTGGGACATTGCCCTTAAGCAATTAGTCACAAAATTTGGAGAATCAAGGTTTAATGCATTCCCAGAACCTTGTGTAAAGTCCTGCAGGATATTTGTGCAATGTTGCTATGCTGAGGGAACAAATAAATAACTACCTCTTTCTCTTCTGCCTTTTTTTTTAAGGTAGTTTCTTCCTACTGGATTTCTTGATACCTTTCTGTTCTTTCATTTTTTGAAGAGAAATGTATTCTGTGCATGTTCGCAGGTTTCTGCCAGCAATACAACATTTTGAAAATGGGTGTATGGGAGACGTAAGAGCATTCACATGACTTACTACATAAAAGTACACAGCCTTATTTTTCTACTCTCCATCAAAGTTAAGAACTTGTATCTAAACTTAGTCAGGTTTGTTAATCACTGGTACTGATCCCTGAGCAAAGTTGCTCTGACAAGTGTTAAAACTTCCCATGATTGTCCTTTGCTTCATGCACGTGTCATGTTGCATCTTCTTAAATTGTGGGTATTTATGTTAAGCCACAGTTGTAGTGGTATAGCTGTTAAAAAGATCTGCTTCTAATTACAGCAGCAGAAAAAAACCCTTAGACTGTGCTAAATCAGTGTGTTTGGCTGTCTGACCTCAGCAGTGCAGTCCTTGGTTGCTTCTCTTGAACTACTTTTTGACATTCATTTCCTCCCATCCCATTAATGTTTCAGTCTTCCTTTCTGTCTGTTCTTTGCTTCTCTTTCCCACTTTTGTCCAGATGATTGAATACAACATTTTTTTAATGCACTAAACTCATGTTCAATGCTCATTTTACAGGCTTACATCTCTTTTTAAATAAAATCAGTACCATTTTTTCTACTTCCCTCTTTCTTATCTTTCCACTTACTTCTCTCCTCCATTACCTTCCTCAGTTTCTATTCTCAAATATCTCTTGAAATGAAAAGACTTTTGACTTGGCATAGCAAATCACCATCTCTCCCTTTTCCGATCTGAGACCTGCACCCAAAAAGATTCCCTAGTTTGTCCTGTTGAGTCTGGAAAGTCTGTTCAGAGATGGGTGAAGAGATAAAATGGTGCAATTTATTTGCTTGTCTGTAATGGATTTACAGGGGTCTTTACAGAAGAACCTGCACAATTTTGCTTTGCACACACATTACCAGTGAGGGACCAGCTCCAACCACACAGTGATGACCTTCTTAGTCCCTCAATCTGGATTGAGGTGATTGCAATCACACCTCATCCAGAACTGTCACACCTTTCTTAGCTTTAATTTCCCTTCCTGTAGTGTGCAGTAATCAATATCCTTTCACTGCATATGGTGTTCTTCCCAAGTTTAAATGCTAATGGGGCCATTTGGCAAGGTGAGCTACGTTAGATTATACACTATAAGTGTAAATTGGAAATTGTTTAAGCTTTCAAATTTGTTTTATCCCATTAGACTTCCTCATGATTCGTTTGTCATTCTAATTGGATTTTAACATGTACTTCATGTTTCAAAACTTGAAATGATAACGATGGCATAACAAGGAATCTTTAAGAACAAGCAGCTCCCCGAGCTGGGTTTAATTTATAAGAGATCAGTAAATGAGGAAGGTGAAGAGTCACAAAAATACTAGGTAACAAAGTGATGCTGCCTCAGAAATCCAGTGATTAATTGCAATGATAATAAGAAGAGTGATTAAGTTGATTTATTTAAATCCTACTGCACCATTGGAATAGCTCGGTTGAGCAGGATACTAAGGATGATTTTTACTCTTCCACCTTTTTCTAGGTCTTTTATCTATTCTTGGCTTCCTTGACCTTGTGCAGGATTACCTGAGGAGTTAATTGAAAATTTTTCTTCTAGGCATAGAACAGAAAAATGACTAGTTGATTCCCCTTCTGAACAACAACTGAAGACTAGTAAATTCATGTAAGCAGAGTCTTCTCATCCCTTCTTTGGAGAACTAAGGTGTGTTTTCTGAGTGTAGAAGTCTGGATATCATATGGCAAAGTTCTGTAGAGAATCTCAAGCTCTTCATCGGCAGCATTTAAAGTAGGAGCCAGAGCCTGTTTCCAGTCATGGGCAGTGTGTTCATCTACCCTGGCACACTTCAGGCTTCACAGACTTTCTGTCTCTTTCTTAATGCAATCACTTCAATTGCATAATAATCACTGAAACTCAAAATGTATGTTATTCTTTGCTTTTAGCCAGCTAGGAAATGGATGTGTTTACAATAATGTCCCGCTGTAATAGCAGACTTTAGAGTAGCAAATGGGTGTGGATCAAGCTTGTTTCTCTAGCCCAGGATGTTCTGGCGGTGACCTCAACACCATCTGTTCACTCTTTCCCATCCTTTTATTCTGAAGATTAGAAGTAAGATCTTAGATACCAATGTTCTGCAGTACTTGGACGTTTAAAAGTATAACACTGAAAAACTTCTCGAGAGACATAGCCCTTGTTTGGGATAGAAAATAATGCATATTTAGTATCATTACTAGCTGGGATTTCTTGGTGTATATCTGATAGACTATTTCTACAGTACTTAATTTCTTTCTTTGCTCTATGACTTAGTTATCTTTTGGGAAGATGGAGAATAATGTTTTTCTACATCAGAAAAGAGCTGGAGGAGCTCAGCTTAGACAGTTGTTAAGTTATCGCTGAGATATGCAAAGTGGGCTGATAAGTCTTTTGTCCATTTTTTGATCTTTTTGTTTTCTCTCCTCTGTCCAGCATGCCCATCTTTGTGTGAAAACAGAAAATGCGTGTACAGTAAAGTCAGAGGTGCATCAATTTGCTAGTACATAAAAAAAATTTTCTCCTTAATATCCATTACTTATTTTTACAACAAGGACTATTTAGCACTTCAAGCATCAATACATAAAAATTTACACAGATGCTGTACGTTTTTTGGCCAGATGGGCATTTTAGACAAGAGACAAGAACATATTGGATACAGCAAAAGAAATTTACATTTTTTTAAGGTTCTTTTTTTTTTTCCTAGTGTGTTATTTCTCATGAATGCATCAGCGGAGAGTTGCACTTCTCTCTCTAAAACAAGTGTAAGGCAGACAGCAGATGTGTTAATATCCCCACGCTGCTCTGCCAAAGCAGTGCACACCAAGCCGTATGGATGGATTGATATTTCTCAGGTACCAGTTCCAGAGGTATCCAGGCCTTTCCCTGTCAGGTATAACACGACAGAGGAGCAACTGTTTGTGGTGGTGATTTGAGTAACTCCAGTGTTTGTTCCCAGGAGTTGAAATACGACTCTGAAGCAGCTGTTAGTGAGCAATAGCTCCTTTCCTGGGCTAGTCTCAATCACTAACTTCCAAGTGAAGTGTACTCTGGAAGGAGCTGTGTTATTTAAAAACAACTGTTCTGGGTTATATTAGTCACAATTTGTATGATAATAATTTTCTGAAGAAGGTTCATCATGGTGCAAGGTACACAGTATGAGAAATCACAGCCATCTTCCACTTTGGGGGATGAGTTTCTGAGTCGATCACTCATTCCCTAGAACTTGGGATTTCTCAGGAATTCTGAAATGTTCCTCTGCATTCACAATGCTCTCTGCCTTATTCCCAGCTTAAAAAGACTTTATTATAGGAAGGAGCAATTTAGTTTTTTGGGGTTTTTTGGGTTTTTTTTCCAGGAGGGCATTGTGTCTGCTTTCCTTATTGCCGTGGTTCTCTGATCAGCCAGGCGGTTTGTTAGAGGTCTGTGTGATGAGAGATTTTTTCAAAAATAATGTAAACACAAACCAGGCCAGAACATTCTTTATCTTAATTTGCCTTACAAATTGTCAGCTCCTCATCAGAGAGCGTGAAGAGCTTCATCTAGAAAGAATTTCATCGAACAGGTTTTTTGAACATTTAATATATACAATGAGAAAGACAGATGCCTTGAAATGTTTTGTTTTGTCAGAAAAAAGCCCTCATTTTTGCCTAACAAATGGATTTCAGGGGAAATTGTCCAGAAGGCCCTGCTCGTTGGTCTGTGTGACTAGAAAAAAAAAAAAAAAGCAAGCCTGAACCAAGAGAAGCAGAGACCCAAAAAATTTTCTCAGAGAAGTTAATGTCTAATGGCAGCTGGAAAGGAACAAAGCTAAGTGAGATACAGAACAAACTCTGGAGTTCTTAAATTATGGTTTTTACCCAAGGAAAGCTTATACAGGCACTTACTGCTCTACAATATTCATGTCTGGTTTTAGGCATTGCTGGAGTCCAGTATGTCTCTAAAGCTTGTTTTAACACCCGCTTTTTTATTTCACTTGGAATCTGAACTGGAGAAGAAACACGATCTTAACTTTGACTTCTAAAAAGCATAAATCATAGTGAGAAGTTAAGGTGGGTAATTCTTGGCCTGTTGAGGCAATTCATTTAACCTGTTTCAAAAGAAACAAAAACAAAACCAGCTTTCTCCAAATTCTTTTGACCAGTCTTTGGCTCCTAGGTGAAGAAAGGTCTACTTGAAATTTTAAAGTGTTTTTAAAAGCATCTATATTTTGAACCATTTCATCCTGCATATCTGCTTCCCACTTACTTTATTTCGCAACAGGATACCTGCCATTTGTTTCCATCATGGGAGACTATTGCAGCAGTGCTGTGCTGTTGGTAACTAGACTCCAGTCTATTAACCTCTTTGATTAAATGAATCTAAAAGGAACTACAGACTCTCTTGATGTATGCACACATTTGATCATAGATTTGGAGAATGCTCTTGATATCTGTTTTATCACATATGGGTTCTTTACACATTCTTAAAAAGTAAAAGCAGCAGCAGAGCTAATTCAAAGGAGAACCTCAGAATGGCTTAGACTTAATGAGTTCTTATTTTCTTATATAATGAAATCATCCCACTCTAATATCAGTCCTTTTATTTCCCCAGGAGAAATAGGGAAGCTTGTAATAGAGGTGGTTGTTCCCCGTTGCCATGAAACACAGCTATTTACAAGGCATAAACCTCTTTGATGAAGGGAATTATTTTGTATATGGATGCACACTTCTGCATGTCTCAGAAAGGGGGGTGTGTTTGTGTGGGAGGCTGCCTCAGTCACGTTAAATTCATATTAGGTAGCACTTCCAGAAATGACTGGAAAGTAGAGCTGTTGTTGATGCAAAAGGTCAGACATTAATAGCCTGCAGAACAATTCCAGGGTATGGAATTATTCGCAGCTGCCAAAACACAAAGGAAAAGAATAAAAAGAGAATGAGGAAAATAAAAGGTTTGACACAATGACATCTCTCTGTTATCATTACTATTATACTTAGGGTATTTTAAAAACACTTGTCTTGGAGGGGAACCGGGGGGTTAATTTTGAGCTGTTTTCTGCTTTCATCTTTTAAGTAGTAACAGGAAATATGTGTCTTTTGACTCTGCTTTTATTGCATTTAGAAGGTTTTGTGGAGACGTGTTCTTCTGAGTGAGATGGCCTTCAAAGTGAGTCCAGGATTTTTTTGCAAAGGCTCCAGACCAAGAGAGAACATGTGGAGGGTCAGAAAAGGGAAAGGCCAGAAGGGGAGAGGAGGAAAACAATGAAAAGGAAGAGAAGATGTTGAAGGTTCAAACAAGAATATAGGCTGTTCCTCAGGACGGAAAATATTTTGTTGCTCAAGGAAAATCAAATTCCTCTCTCTTTAAGGCTGGTTGTGTGCTTGTGGCAGAGGCACAGAAGGGAAAAGCGTAGCTCTTGAAAGCCTTTACAAAAGAAAGGAATGAAAAACACCAACAATATCAAATGGTAAGGTTGTGTCTGTGTTGGTCTAACTCCCTCCCTCTCACCAAGACAGGCAGCCCCTCTTATTTTCCTCCCAATCCCTTGCAGACAGTCAAGAGTTCCAAGCAGGAGACAGAACATAACAAAAACATCTGTGTTTATAGTCATATATATAGGTGGTATGATTTGAGGCAGACAGTGCTAGGAAAGATCCTCATCTGTATACATTGGCATTTATTATGCCAACAAAGTCACAGATCAATCATTTATATCCCTGCTGCTGACAGATCAGGTGTAGACTTACAGCAAGTGAGATTGGGCAGATTAGAAGCCAAGTCTATTGTTCTGATTATAAATCACCAAGTCTTTGATTTGCTGTGTAAAATCGGAACAGACATTTTCCCTTTTTTCTTTCTGACTGAAAAAATAGAATTAATGTTTTATTTTTAGCCATCCTTTCCTTTCCCACCAGCATTGCCCTCCCCTTCAATACAGATCAATAGTTCTGTCCTTTCCAACAGATATTTTCAAAACTCCACCAGTCTGTGTGCTCTCACCCTGTAAGAGAAGAGAGCCCTGGTCCTTGTCTGCATCTTCTTAATCTGACAAGCACAGTCCTTGGCTGTTTCTATCTTTGTTTCCTCCATTGTTCCTCCTACAAAGAAATCTTTGCAGGGATGGCTCAGGGGACTGCCAATGGTCTGTAACATCTTTCCCTCCTAAATTTGCTTCCAGCAGTGATTATTATCTTGTGTTGTTCTGGGGAAGTGAGTTCTCTTCATGTTCCTGGCAGATAAGTGTCTAAAGAATAGGATTCATGACACTCGTTTAGTCATAGTTTCACAGAGGAAGCAAATAGCTAAAGTGATAAGCCTGGAAATGAAGTGATGGTGGGCTTGGAAATGTAGTGAAGGTGATCTTGGCCAGCAAGGGATGAAGGGCAGGAGGTGCTGTGATGCCACTGCCATTCCTATCTGTTTTCTGGAAATCAGAGAGAAGGAGTCAGTCTGCTGGTCTGTTAGTCCATGTGAAGTTCTCTTCAAAAACTAAAGGATATTTTATTTGAAGCAATGATTTTTCTTAAGAGAATGAAATGACAAGAGATGTTTGAGTTCAGGAAAGATGCTGAACCAACATTTTCTGGTTTAGCCATAGCTCTGGCAGGAGGAGGGGACATATCATTTTCACTGGGGTGAAAGACATATAATCCCACTTCCTTATCTGACAGCTCTCCAAGGAGCACTTAGAACAGGCACATATGGAGAACTCCAAGCTGGTGCTGACAATAAGTCAGTGTTTGTGTAAGGAGTATGTGGTCATGAAAAAGTACAAAAAAATAGATGGGAGCTGTTGGAAGGTACGGGGAGAACTGTAGTGTAATATGTTGAACTGGAGCTGATATTAGCTGCCTAATGCTCTGAGATATGTATGGAACAACCTTCCTGGAGGTATTCAGGATAAAATTCAGTGGGTAATGGAAAATTATTGTATTTATTTTGTTGTTTTGGGGTTTTTTTTCTACCTTTACACTATAGCTGCAGTGTTTGAGTTGTCTGTGAACTGACAGAGTATGGTGTGTTGTTAATAATCCCAGCAGTTATTGAAGCATGAACTGGCCTGTAGTGAGCGTAAAAAGGCCTTTCCAGATTTGGACAGAGACCGAATCATCTAGTTTATGGATTCTTAATCAAGAAATTTTCTGGGAATTGCAATCAGATGCCTACTAGAAAAAAAACCAAAACCAACCAAACAAGAAACCCCAAAACAAACAAAAAAACAACACCAAAAAAACCCAAACCAAACAAAAAAACCACACACAAAAGCAACTCCTTAAATCAGAGTCTCTAACTTATGCTTTTCATGAGGAGATGTTCCTGCTATAAATACAGCCCAAGCATTATATATTAGTTTGTTGAAACTATTGACATGACACACAGAATCAAATAACTGTTACTCTGACTGAAAAGGCAAAGGAGGTGAAAATCCGGCCCAGCAAATCCTTTTTCTTTTAAGGCAGAGGAAGAAAGAATCTATATTTCTGTTATGTGACTGCTACTGATGGAAACTCTTTCACCCTGCCCTTTTCTTTCCTCTGGTCACTGGTAATCAAAACAGCCAGGGAGTCTGAGCCAGGCTTGATTGGGAATTAGATCACATGTAAATGTTGTCAGTGCAGGCTTTGATGGTAACAAAGGAACACTGTTGATGAAGAGCAAAGGAGCTGTCTGTATTCTGCAGAGGTATCACTGAATTTTGCTTGTCTGATTCTGTATATCAGCTCGTACCTTGCAAGGTAATGAAGAAAGCTGGAGAATTTATTATCCTATTAAGCTCCTATTCAAGTGGCTGCTGCTTGCTTGAGCACTGATGGTTCAGAAGACTGTTTCTTCCCTGTAAGATGTTGGTACCTATGGCAAAACTGATCTCACACTGCCTTTGCCAGCTAATTCTTTCAGAAATGAAGCTGGGAAAGTTGCTCATGTCTGTGACCGTGGTCCTGGTTGTAGCTCTGTGTGTGTGTGTGAATCTCAGTTGAAGATGGTTATCATCTAAGGAGTTAAGGAATATTCAGGGATGGTAGTAAGCCCTAACATTTAATTACAAAAATTAGGACAAGGAGAGTTCAACAAATCCTTGAAAATCTGTCCTCTGCACCAAGCTTCCACTAAACTTGATGTGGAGATTTCACCACTGCTGGCAATTAAATCTTGGCTGATAATTTATGCAAAAAGTTATAGAATTATTTCCCATAATTCAACTTCCTCTAGAACAGTTCCAAAAAGATCCTGTAAAATGAAGCAAAATTAAGTCACTTTCACAAAATTTCTTATTGCTGTTGTGTAGCTGATTTGGGGTCTTTTTTTGTCATAGTAACTGAGAGCTGATTCCAGGGGACAGATCCTGTAACAAATAGATTGAGGTATGCCTGCACAAATGTCAGCAATCCAAGTGCTGCACTTGGTGTTATGTGAAGTGAATATAAACATAGGCATAGAAGAGTGCACCAGATGTTTCTTGGGACAGCAGGAACCTCATGCATTTAAAATGGTTCTACTTTAGCTGTTGCACAAGCTATTTTTAACTTTTTACTTCATATTTCTCTGTCATCATGTCAGAAATAATCTCGTAACAGGCCTGGTGTCACCACTCCAAGCTCCAAACTCAGCAGTCCCAAAATTCTGATGCCCTGTTTCCTGATCTCAGAGACAGCGGATAAAGAAGCCCTGAGGATGTGGAGGCACCACTCACCAAGAGCAATGGGGATTGTAGATGTTTTTTCTGCATCAGGATTTCGTCCTTTGCGTTTAAACGAGACTACTCAAACTGGTGAGATTCAATTGCACAGTTCAGCTGGGCTGCAAGAGCTTTCCTGGCAATGTTTGCGCTTGATTTGCTCAGTCCAACAAGAAAAATCAGATTTAAAAAAAAAAAGTTAAGAAATTTCTGGTGGTTCACCTCACTGGTCTCTTTCTTTGTCCCCAGATCTGTGGAGGTTTGAACCTCTGGTCTGGTTGTTGAAAATACATTTCGGCATTTAAGTGCCATAGGCTGTGCTTGAAATGGCCTTGGCTCACACTGAACATTCACTTCACTTCACTTCCAGGGGGAGTCCATTGTGCTGCAAATGGGTTTAGCTGCATTTATCCCTTGGAAGGTGCTAGTCATCCTCTGTGAGATGAATGCCACGTGCTGCATCCTGGCTGCTTTAGTGTGTCCCCTCACAGCTATGTCTGAACAGCAACAGAAATACTACTGCTGACCTTTCCATGCTAGCATCCCATGAAGTCCACAGAAAGAAGGACTTGGATGTGACAGGAAAGGCTGTTACTTAATTTTACATATGTTATTGCAGCCTGTCTTTCCTGGTTTTGCAGAAACCATGAGTGTTAACAAAATTCGGAAAAGGCAGAGTCTGACCAATTACATCTCAAGGTCTGCTGCTGCCAGTCCTGTTCCATTCTTTTCCACTCTTCTTTCCTGATTTAGATTGTGATGCAAGTCTTTTGTGACAGTACTTATAAAAGACATAAGGAGGGACAAGTCTTAGGCAATGTTTTTTATATTAAAGCTTCATTGCACTTTCAGTTTACTCGATTTTGAAATTCATGCTAAAGACAATCTGGGAAGAGACAAAGGCATCTGTTGCTAACTGTCATATTTTTTACTCATTCAAGTTATTGCAGGACAGAGTTTGGAATGCAGCTGACATCTTCCTGAGGTGTTGACACTGTTTGATAGCTCCTCATCTCTGTGAGATTAATAGAGAGGGAATACTGTGGGTTTTTTTCCTCAGGCACTCTGATCCAGTGTTTCTGTTTTTGGAAACACGTAGTGCATCAGACTGAGCCAATGGAAGATGTGGTACAAGTATTTTGAGAACACCAGCTCTCCACAGGACAGGCTTTGAGAAGCAAAATTTTCCTTTGGAAATTGTTCTGTGTATAATATACAGTCTGAGGCATTGTAGGGTTTGCATAATATGGTGGGAATTTTGGTCCTCCTGACAAACAGCCTCCTTTTGGAGCTACCATGCCCTGGCTCATTTTCAGGAGGGCTCTGAGAGAGAACTCTGCCAGGCTGACCCAATCAGGTCTGGTTCACTATCCTTCCCTCACATAAGAGCCTCCACAGCCTGACTCCTGCCTTACCCTGGCAGAGCCAGGAGCCAGTGCCCAGATGATTCAGAACATCCCCCTCTGCCTTGCAGGAGGTGGAGTTGGCAGATGAGAAATATCTTTTTGAGCCTGTCGTTCTGTGCAGACGCTCTCTGAGATGGGTGACCTCAGGGAGACTCCGGAGACAGTAAAAGGCAGAAAATCTTTCAGCTGGTGCCATTTAATAAGGAAAACACATTTCAGCTCCTCATTTGCAGCCACATGGATGGGCTGCCTTTTTCACTTGACAAAGAAATCTTCCACGGAGGAAGAATTAGCTGATGTTTTTGAAAGAAGAGTTTTGCCACATGAGCTGTAACAAACTGACAGCACTATCGAACTAATTATAGATCTGCAGCTCCAGACTAGGACACTCAATAAAGGCTGATGAAGTAGATTTATTATGTGAATTTAAGTTAACTTATGTAAAGACATTGTTTCTCTGGTTCTTTTTTTCCTGTTCTCTAGCAGTTCTTCCAAGCAATATTTTGACACCTGAATTACTTCTCCAGAGCAGAGGAAATGGGGGAGAAGGGAAGTGTCCTTGATGTTCACATTGGCACTAGATGGGAAGTGAAGAAAATTTCTTTGGAGTGCTCTTGTCTTCAATAGCATTTACAGACTCTCTTTGGCTCTACCTTTTTACTCATAGTCAGCTACTAACACACTCTTGTTACACACCTCACAACCTTCACTGAGGTCAATGAGCATTTTTATGATACATTTTGGGAATAGAAGCAGTGAGAAGTTTTGGGGTTTTTTCCCCCCTCTATCTCTTTCAGGAATGAGAATAAGCCCATCTTCTTATTTTGAGTGCTTTAGTTTGATCACTAGTCAGTGTCCAGCTCATTTAGCTACGGAATTAAAAATCTGGATCCCTCCTGTTCTTGAAAGGAGACATACTGGAGTCTCTTTGCTCCTTTTACAGAGGTCAGTTGTTCCTTATTGACAGACCTGGGGAAAGTTGTGCCACTGGCAGCAGTACACCTCTGTTGGCATGGACTGTGACTGTGTAGGCATCCCTCCTGCCCCTCCACCAGGATACTGCAAGCCAGCATGAAGATGAGCTGCTTCTGCAGACACTGCCAGTCAGAGTACAAGGAGTGCCTCCTGCATTCAGCACAGCAGGTGTGTAAAGGCTGGAGGATTTGCAGGTTGTGCATTTTGCACTGAAGGTTTTGCCCACAGGTATAGACATAATGTCAATTCTTTCAGGAAGAGACTTCTATGCCTCGGAAAGCGGTAAAAGAGATTGTCTTAAGTGTCTTGGACAATTTACTAACAATGAGACATATTTGATATGGTGGCCCACAGCTTTTTCACACCCAGGGCTTGCTGTGAGTATTACAGTTCTTCCAATGTAGCAGTGAAGAATTACGACATTTTTTTCTTCTGTTTAAGTCTGCGGATATACAGAATAAAGGTCTTTTGGCAAAGGAATGCCACACTCTTCAGCAAACCTCTTACTCCACCACTGAAACCTAGATAATGTGTTTCTCAGCAGAGGAGCATATCTCAGTAAACTAAATCTTTCGCCTGGCACAGAAGCAACGCTGATTAAAAAATTAGAAAGCTTTATGGCTGTGTCTGTTTACACAGGTCAGAGGATCTTTGTTCAAAGTGGCTAATTATCTTGATTCTTGGAAACTTAGAGGCAATATGAAAAGCACGTTGGGAGGAAATGTGATGACAAAGGATATCAGGAAAAACATCTTCTCTGAAAAGGTTGTCAAGCATTGGAACAGACTGCTCAGGGAAGCAGTTGAGTCATCATCTCTGGAGGCACTTGACGTATATGTGGCACTTGAGGATGTGATTTAGGGGGGGTGGACTTGGCAGTGCCAGGTTAGTGGCTGAACTTGATGATCTTAAGGGTATTTTCTAACTGAAACAGTTCTATGATTCTGACAAGAGTAACAATAATTGAGAAGTTGTGCTTCATATCACACCTTTCTTTTTGTTACCAAGTAATTGGTTTTGCATAAAATGCTCACAGTGTTTGCCTGAAGTGAGTGTACAAACATGGGAAAAGTCCTTTGGAGGCTTGCTGGAAGGGCAGTTTGGATATTTTGTTATTGCTAAAACCCTCCCTACTGAGTTTATGCTGGTATGTACCAGCCATTCAAAAAGATACCTTCTAACAGGAGGAAACATTTGGCACCACGGGCACAGGGGAAAAATAAGTGTAAAACATGATAAAATCTGAACCGTAGAAAAAAAAATCACAGAAAGATTTGTTTTGTCCATTCAAATCAAAAATTTGTACCTGGCTTTGTGTATAGTTCAGTTCACATTTCAGACACCCCAAATTTTCTTTTTTAAAAATACGTATCTATGCATACAATGCAGGTTTAGCTACTTGCAACAGAATAACTATGTGAATAAAAGTTATGTGTGGCTCTCTCAGTATATCCTGTGAGAAAGACGACAGGGCAGACTCCTGGGGAGCGTGCACAGCGCTGTTTGATAAATGACCTGAATTTGTGGGTAGCCAGCAATTAAACCTGGCAGATTTACGTTCTTTTGAGCACTCAAGAGGTCACCAGCTTAGTGCATTTCAAAATTCATGAGCCAGAATTCCAAAATCTTCATGGAGTTTGGGTAAAGTAGTGATGAGAAAAAGAGTTGTGATCCTTTGCTTTCTGATGCCTTAAAATATATATAACCTCAGTTTGTTGTTTTTTTTTTTTCCACAGGAACTGACCCGCTGCATTTTGTCATGAGGCTCACATCTCTCACATTAACACACAATTCCACCAGCATAAAATTCGAAAATGTGAGTGCTCGTGGTGAAATTCATGGAAAAGTTTCACTGTTTGATCCTTTCCAACATTTGGGGAAGAGATTATATGCTGTTTTGAAGACCTAAACTCTAGAGTCAACTCCCAGCCTTTGCAGCTTGGCTTATTCTGATCAGTAACCCACTCATGTTTCACCTTTGCCTAAAACTTGCTGTACAGTCTTCAGCTCCCTTCTGACTATCAGCCAGTGGCAGGAGATGTCACTTATTTGACATAGACAGGTGCTAATATTTCTGTACTAATCTTACCACTGACTTTTCAGCCAAAATTTACCAGGAGATCCAAGTCTATAACCATCCACACTGGAAAAAGTGAGATGGATTTCGTTTGTGTCCAGGTTTGCACTACATGAGCCGACTTTATGCAATAATAAAGGAGACTGGATCAAAGGCAAGAGCCCTGCTGGAAATCTTGTGGGCTGTCACTTTGCCTTTGGTTGCAAGTTAGTGAAAGACTTGACTTTAACTGGTGTGACAGGGCTTTGTGGGTGTTCCAAGAACCTGCATGTTTCAAAGCTGCTTTGGTGTTACCTTCCTTACTCCTTCCTGGTCCCTGTGCTCCCTCGCTCACCTCTCTTGTATCACCTCCCTCCCTCGGTGTGAGCTCAGCACCGGTGCTCCCACACGCATTACCACCAGCACACACTTGGGGGCCACAGATCTTAAGTTTAGCAGCTCCTGGCTTCATCAGATTTATTCACTTGGAAAGAGAACGGGATTGCTCTCTGTCTCTCCGTAGCATTAATTTTCAAACAGAAGGCAGAGTGATCAGTAATCCATTCTTCTGGCAGTTTTACTTAGTTTATTCCCGTGTCAGATATTATCTTCCTCAGCAGTTTTACCACCTGCAGGTTTGGTGTCACCTCTTCAGTCTGGCATGACCACTTGCCTGTCCCTGACCCTGGCGTGCCACACCAGTCTCCATGTGTCCCTGAGCCATGGCATAGCTTGGCATGGTAAGTAAGATTAAATAATTCTGAGTTGCATGCAACTGACCATCCCTGAACTAAACAATCGTTTGTAATTCATCCCAAAGCATTAAAAATTACAGCTATTTCCCTCTACCTGTACAGCTCAGCTAAGTCAGGGAGCTACAGCACGTAACACAAGCCATGGGGAAGCAGCCTGCACACTGCATGGCACTGCACTGTAGGCAAAAAGGGGCATGAGAAGGATCTGCTTTTCCTAAAACCCAACCACTGAGTAATTTGTACTCAACATGGGAGCTGAGTACTGATCTTGGGTAGTCAGTACATGCTCTAGAGATAAGAAAGTCAGATCTGCTTGCTACACGCTGTGTTGTGGCACGTTGCTCATTTGCTGGAGCAACTGAAAGGTCAGACCTCGAGGTCCTTATTCTGAAAGGTTACATAAAAAGGGCCTCCCTGGAAAGAACAGAGGTTTCATTTTTGTTTTATCATAAAAAGGAATATTTTTGAAGTAAAAGCACGTAGAATTATAGAAAATAAGGGCTTAGGGTCATGAGTCTAGCTATTTTCCTGATTTAGAACACACTTAGCAAAAATTGCTGAAGCCAAACAGGCCAAGAATGATTCCTTTGCAACCACCTAAAGCATGGGCTGTGCCTGGCAGAAGAACTGCATGTAAACCTGCTTTGCCAGCTCTGACCAAGGATGCTGTCTGACCCTCATGCTAGGTCTGTCACTTAATACGGTTTAAAACCATAGAACCAAATATAATTTTGTACTGTTAAGAGGCAGCAGACAGACAATGAAAGAAAAAACTGACAGCCATTCCCTCTTATAATAATCACATTTTTGTGACAGATATTTTCTGTTTCTCTCTTGTTTTTCAGAGTATTTATGTACATGGAAGAGAATCTGTTTCCTGAGAGATCATCTGTTCCTGCTGCTTATACCCTATTTGATGTCATGATCTTGGTTGCTGTGGAAATAATTAAGCTGTCATCAACAGGATTCAGTTGGGGAATAAGCTCTGGGAGAAGATGATACAACATTCCTTCTTTTATGCAAATGTGTGCAGTTAAGAATGGCAAACAAACAAACAAGCAAAATATAGAGGCAAACACCCTTCCCCCTCCCAAATCACTATTCAGACTGAGTGGTCTGTTTTAAATAAGCACATTTTTTTTCCAGGGGGTGTCAGACGGTGTCTAGACAATGTCACCCACTGCTGAGGAAGTGGCAGAAGGGAGCTGGAGACCAGTGAACGTATTTGTCCCTTTGGCTTGAAAGGGTACAAATTCCAAAGTAGATGCCAAATCCCTTTTGTCCTGAGCCTGAGCAGGTCATGACAGGTGCAATATGTTGCACAAGTAAGTAAGAGTAGCACATTTTTTTATGAGTGCAAATGAATATGCAACAGGCAGAGCACCAGAGCTATGTCCTCTGCCCTTAAGTGACTGCCCAGGGTTGTGTTGAGCACAGCAAGTCACAGTGGGAGGGTTAATGCTCCCAGACATTAGATGAGGTTATGTTGACTCAGGAAAATGAAATGCCTCCCAGAAGTACCTTTGGATTTAACTAATATGTGTTTAGAGTAGATGACTATTCTCCAAAGAGGACTCCTGTTAACCACCAGCTGATTGCATCTGGAATCGCAATGGGGATTTTTCAGTGTTTGGTGAATATACATGGGAAGGGGGTCACCTAGGTTGTGTATTTGTAGATGCAATTAGAAAGACAAACTGTGTGGGAAGAGAAAGTCAACAAGGATCTTGATAGTTAGTTTATTACTGCTATGCATGTCTGCTGTGTTCTTTGAAGTCTGCAATGCTGCTGCCTCAGTGGTGGGTGTAAATGCCTCATAGTAAGTCAATCCCAGTTCCTATTACTTTCCAGAGTCTTGGCAGCACTCATGTCTCAAACCTAGTCTGTATTAAGGAAATGGTCGGAAAATACTCAAGTGGAAACAAACTAAGGTTGTTTGCTTATCAGAGAGCTCTCCTAAAACTTTGGATTTTTTTCAGGATCTCCTGGACTTGAAGCTCTAAACCTTTAGCTTGTCTTTACCTAGAGCTAAAATTATACACATAGCACAAGGAGCAGTTGATATGTGACTAAACTGCTCTTATTCAGACATCAATAAAGTCTTACAAGGCGTTATAAGGCATCAGGAAAGATTAAAGGTGATACCAGGAAAGTATTCATAGAACTTTTTCAATTATTACTTATGCTCTAGGAAATGTACTGAGAGAGTTTCCACTCAAGAAATACGTGCTCCTTCTTTGTTCTTTCTGATAACAGCTTCTCAGAGAGGGCACAGCCTGGGCCGTGTTTTGAATGAGGGACTTTAAAAGAGGGACTTCATTATCTTTGGATGATGCTGTGAATCAGCACAGAGAATTCCTTTTGTAAGTTGTTTTTGTTTCCTGGTTTCTGATGTCATTTGGTGCCGTTATGAGGATGTTTGGGTCCTAAATTTTAAATAGCCACCTACATCTTACGCTGCTCCCTCATTGAACACTTTTTTGAGGTACCTCTACAGCAACTTTAAGTGGCAGAAAGTAGAAATAAGCACATGCACAAAGGGGAGGAGATGAAACTAAACATCACACTAGGTTATTCCTTGCATTTTTAATCCATAGCACACAACATTTAATATCTAAATTACTGCCTCTCTCCAGAGTTGAAGGAGACAGATTGTACCAGTGTGCTGTAGAATATTGTAACTTGTCCAACACCCCTCTTCACACACCTTCACATGCAAAAATGTACAAGAACAGTGGAAGAAAGATGAATGCAAATACAGAGGCTCAGGAGGGATGTCAATCCCTAACCCAGTACAGCATCTTCGTTTCTGGTGTCACCTCCTGAGTATTTTTCTCAGCAAAGCTCCTCTGTACAGCCACACAGAGGTGAATTTTTCATTATTTGTATGAATATGCAGTTCACACATGTACACACAACACAATCAGACATGGTATTAGCCAGTTACCAGGCATGTCTGACTGCAGACATTAAAAAATATGTTCTCACTCAATATCAAGTTAGAGAAAACTTTCTTTTTCTTTGTTTTTGACAGAGGCTGAAAATAGATTTAATTTCAGATTTAGTCAAAAGTGCAAGGCACTATCTGCCTGCTTGTTTTATGCTATACAATCTCTCCTCTTGTGAGTTTTACAGCTATGTAATTCCAGTGACTTCAGGGGAATTCTTATTTACAGTAAGTGCAGCAGAGGCAGCAAGGTCATTTGCAGTGATAGCCAAAAAAGTATGAGGTGGGCTTCTCCTCAGGAATTAATATTATTTAGTTGGAAATATCACAGGGATTTCTTACACGGCCCCATTGTTCCCATTGTTCCCATTGCCTTTTAAATGCCACATTGCAGTCCTTGGTTTAGCAATGAGAAGTACAGCACTTCCTCCAACATCCTGGAGAGCAAAGAGTTATCACTGGCATGGCAATTACAGGGAACAAGGAGAAGCTTGGTCTGTTGGCAAGGCTACAAAGTGCCTTGTGTTTTAAAGACAAAGGCTGTCAAACACTGCACAGATATGCCTCAGAATTAATATATTAGCAGTTAGCACAAGAGGTCCTTGTCCATGACAAGGAGATGAGGTGACAGACATAATGCAAATATTGATAGCAATTAATCATGAGACTCTCAATGTAGTTTTCCCTTTCCCTTATATCCTTTTTTCCTTTTCTTTTTTTTTCTTTTTCTTGGAGGATTTCTTTTTTTCCCCCACGATGTAATTTCTTTATAAAATCAGTGGCTTCCATGACAAGTCTTTGCAATTGGAAATTTTATCTTCATTATCTGTTAGTCCAGTCAAGGACTGGACTGCCTTACGTAATGCATGCTTCACGTGTTTTAGAAACATTTTAGTAGATGAGTTCAGAAGCATAAGTTCACAAATTGGGAGGGTGAATGGTTACAGCTATGGTCTCATCCAGGAGACTGAGGACACCTAGGTCAGTTTGGATGAAGAGACTTAAGCAAAGTGGGGTTCGTGTGAGGGCTGCAGACCTCTCATGTTCCACTCCTACATTATTCCTGGCTAACGTAGGAGCAAATTTGCTACAAAAGGTAGGTGAAAAACACGACTGACACTTACTTCTATGGAGAGTTCATGGCCATTGCTCGTTTAATCATGTCAATACCTTGCCAAATGGCAAGGGCAAGTACTGTTTTGCACCTGTGGGAGAGCTCAGCAAATGCTCATCTTATCTCAAAGGCTGCACGTTCCCAAAGAGAAAATATTAGCAGTGTCAAATCCTCTGCACCAATTACTGCCTGAGTCCCCAGGCCTGTGTATTTGGTTCACAGTGCCTCAGCATCCCTGGTCAGGGCAAGCAAACATGCTTCAGATTGTCCACAACCAGTAAGTTGAGTACGTCTGCTCCCTGCTTTTTGCAGCACAGGAGAGGCTTGATGGATTGCCTTTGATTCATACAGTAAGCATATCACATTAAAATCAGTCTTCTGAATCTAATGTATTTCTAATAGATTGCTTTCCTCACAGCTCAACATACTTAACTCTTAGTAAAGAGTTTAGACCTCCTGGGAAGAGTCCCTCTTATTTGGCATCTTCTTAATGTGATTAGAAACACAGATCTTACAGGGAAACTTACTGGAGCTGTTTTGTCAGATGCTATTCAGGCGCTGAAATGGGAGGTTTAGTCAGGTTTACTCATTCTGAGAATGGAAGAGATAAAGGGTTTAACCCTTTCCACTTGCTGCAGCCTTGTATTTCTGTGCACTATCTTCTGTGTGGGTTCCCATTACCGTGGACCAGAGGCAAAGCCTAGCAGCAAATGCACGTGAGAAGGGTCATGTCCCAACTCTGCTAGAGCCCTGTGGGCGAGCAGCTGACACAGATCCACTGTTATTCTCTTTTTCTCTCCTCCTGCCTTGCAGGAAAAATACCCATTGAAATCTATGTCTGACAGAGAGTTGGTACCCCTGGACTACCAAGACATTGGGCAAGGGAAACAAATTGCTAAAATACATCCAGAAGGCAAACAAGGGCTTTGACAAGCTGTAAAATTGTTCAGCGTCTTGGCTGGGGTTCAGAGACCTTTAGCAACAGAGCACAGGGGACTGACAGAACTCAGCAAATGCTGCTGTGTGTCACCCTGTTTTTACCATTCTTTCCAGGTAAACAAAGAAATGTCTCAGGTGAAGGACTGGGAACCTCGGTGGTGTATGTGGCAGGCAGAGACATTTAGGAGCACAATTCTTTCTGCTGCAGTCAGAGATCAGTGATCATCCTCCAGAACTGCTGGGCAGGTTCTACTACTCCAGACTTTGAGATTTTGTTTGTTTGTTTGTTTCATTTGAAGAGAAACTTAAATGGCATAATATTTATCATACTGTCTCTATTTTAAGCAGCAGCAGAGATGAGTCAATTACATCAATCCCCCTCAAAGTATGGAGCTTACAAGATAGGTAAGCAATTATCCAAGGATTTTTTAATCGGAACAAAATAAATTCCCTCTCTTCAATTCCTTCATTCAAGCATCTTTTTTTTTTCTCCTGGTTTATTCAGGCTTACTCTGTGCTGATGTATTATTTATCTAGATTTTATCTCCGTAGGGTTACCTTGCTGTTCTGTAAGTGTAGGTTTGTCTAGCAAGGGAAAATTTATCCTTAGATTTAATGATTTGAAGACTGAATCATCAAGCCATAGCTTCTGGGTGTTCAGTGTAGCATCCTAGCCCCATCAGTGTTATGCATGCTCCTTTCCAGGCAGGACTCAAACAGAAAATAAATTATTCAGACTGAAAGTCAAAGGACAGTAAGTTTGAAGAGTTTCCAGAATTTGATTACTTGTTGATGCCTTTGTAGAGGCGGCAGCATTCTGGGGACAGTTTTCATGCAAATACTGCCTCCTTCAGAGTACTGGAGGCTTTGATAGGCCACTTTCTTCCAGGTGAAAAACAACTCTCTTTGTCTCTGCTTTTTTTGATTTCTATATGCAGTAAGGAAAATAGAGTGATACTAAAGAGAAATGAGACAAAAACCACACAGGATCTGGGCACAAAGAAAATTTATGAATTTTTAATGAAGGTGTGTGTTTGTTGATTGAGTAAGTAGCGAATATCTTGAGAGCCAGGAATTCATTCTTTATGTGCTGGTCCAGAAACACTGAGATGAAATACAAGAGATTGCTTAGCAAACACCTTGCACCAGATTCAGTTAAGGTCAATAGATTTGGTGTTCTTATGACCTGTTTTGTTGTCAACATCTGAATCTGATGCTGACTTTTTTGGCTGTTAGTCTACAGAAATCTTCTGCATGAGGCATGTGAAGGGGGAGCACATGGATATGCAGGCTGGTGAGCATACACAGCAGTTTTATTATATAAGGAAATATTCCCGTGGCTGCAATGAAACAACTTGTAACCAACTCCCAGCTGACCCCACAGTCCTGTTCCCTGGTCTCCTGGAGGATGCAGTGGGATTCTGGAGTCCAACGGAAAAATTGTTGTGGTTTCTCTCCTTTCACCTCATTGATACTGCTACTCTCATAGTTTCACCAGGCGCCAGAGAGGCCTCTGATGATCAGGGGAAAGCAGAGAAGCTCCAGAAGTCCTTAGAGAAGTCATTCTGATCTGTATGCTATGCATGAGTTAATTCTGGGTTTGCCTTCCCTGTCTGAATCCCTGTGTATGCTCATAGTTTCCTCTGCTGCATTCACCTCTCAGTGACTATCTCAATGACAACAAAAGAGCCATACATAACATATAACTTGTCAAGGAATCTCACAGAACTGAGCATGAGCATTGTCTGTCACATGTTTAGCTTTAACAGAATTGTTAAGGCTGTGCTGAGCCTTTGTGTGTTGTCAGTGAAGTTCTGTGCATTTTCCTCAGCTGTGTGAAACCAGCACTGAGATTAGATGGTACCACAAAGCCTCAAAAACCAGGATGAGATTTTTGAAAGGAGACTTTTGCATGTAACTCATACTGAATTTTAGTTTGCTACAGGGATCTAAGTCCCTTAATAGTCTCAGCCCTAAAGGATCAGCCTTCACCTTTTTGTGTTTTAGTCCAGGCAGAACAGATTACAAAGAAATGGTTGTTTTTAAGTAAATCAAACCCTAAGATATGAATACACCTATTTTGGAGGGATTTGAAAAATTCTAACGGAAATACTGTTACGATAAATTCCTTACATACTGGAGAGAAGCTGCAATATTTTGTGCTGTTTTAGTTACTTTTCCTTGAAAATTGCCTACTTGTATCTTTTTATTTTAAGTAATTTCTAGTATTCAATGTGCTTAAGGTACCATTGAAGGAATTTATTTGCACAGAATTCAGTAAATGTACCTTTGTTTCTCTGGGGTCATTTGGGACATACTTGATTTAAATGGATTGTTACCTAGTTACTGATTTTCACTGGTGTGAGGAAAACTTTTATCAGCTTTGGTACCTTTTTCCCACCAAGATGGTTTTGAATGTCAGTTTTCCAGTTGCTCCTTTAACTATCATTGAGACCCACTCCTTTTCCTACGTTCTTGTTGGCTAAACAATGTAGATGCTAAATAACACCCTTACAGTGAGCCCAAATACATTATACATTGATTTACTATTCCTTTTTCCCAATTTTTTGGTCAGACACTTTATCATAAGCCCATATAATAATTTAAAATTATCTAATTTCCTGCTAATTTCTTTGCAAAAATCTTTTCAAGAATAAGAATCCTATTATTGTAGATGCTGATTAGTGGTATAATATCTCAAACTGAATAGTTTTGTCCTTTTGAACTCTTGTATCTTGTGACTTAAGGCTATGTGTAGCTGCAGTTGAGAAAGCAAAAAGGAAATTAGATTTTACTGATTGTTTTAATGTAGCTGCTAAAATATACAGCTAGAAATGAAGGGTAAAGCTTTAATTTTCTTTAGAGATACAGAAGTCAAGTGTGGAGAATGAAAAGGTACTTTTCAGCTTTAAATGTGCTTTTTTTGTTCTGATATGTCACTTGATACACGTCAAAATAATGTAACTGCAGTGAAATTTAAAATCAGGGAGCCACTGAGTGGTTTGATACAGCAATAATTGTTTCCTTTCCAATTCTTATGGATAATTATCATGAGTGACAGCAATAACTTTTAGCTGAGCTATCAATTGCCAGATTGCAATATCATGACCCTCATTTGGACTGGTGAAGTTCCACTCAAAATAATACAGTGCAATTGCTGTTTATCCCAGTGGATGGGCAGGACAGCAAATCTGGCATAAAATGCTGGAGAGAAGAAGGGGTTTTTTTTGAGCTCACATTCTGTTGAATGGAAAGATTGCTCAGAACAAGAATGCGACAAACCACAGGCTGCTGGATCAAACCTAGTGCTGAGCAGAGTAAAATCTCAATTGCAACCAGAGATGCAACTCTCAGCCATTTGCTGATCACTGCATTTTAAAACCACATCCACCAAAAAAGTCCTTAGATGGAGCTGCTCATGTGTGGGTCTGAGTGCTGATTGCATCTGAAGGCTGCAGAGCTCTGGGGTCAGCATGATAACTACCCACTTCTGACTGCTGAGCTCTGAGAAAGGCTTTGCATCCTACCAAACCTGCCCAGAAAAGCATTGCTGAGAGAGGTGTCCTTAAACCCATTTCTTTAGAGGCTTAAAAGTCAGGAACTATCAAATATGGTGTAGTGGTTTGAACCAGGTTTTCTCCCTGAAGCTAAGAAAGTGGTAACCCCCAGGGGGTGGTGGCACTTGAGATTTGAACCAATCTGCGCTCCTGCAAAATATAAACATATCACTGGACCGGAAAAGAAAGTTGTAGTTGTTGTAGTTGTTGGAGAAGAGGTGGCCATGTTGTAAAACCACGAGGAGGGGGCCCGGAGCCCCACTGGGGGCTAGGCCCCCCCCAGCTCCTTGGCTGGGGCTGCAGGGACTTGGAGCAGTGTTAAACTGGGCTAAGTACCTGTAGCTGGAAAGCTGAAGGAGTTTTCTCCACCGTGAGTGGGCAGACAGAGAAGCAGCAGAGCAGCAGTGTCCGGAGAAAAAGCGGCGGCACAGAGCCAAGAGATAAGAGAAGCACCAAAACAAACATGCAGCAAAGCAGACAGAAAACTTCTGCGAGCCGAGAGAGAGAGAGAGAAAGCAGCAGAGAGGACTAAGTTTTACGGAGAGAAAGTTGGGGTAAGAACTGCAAAACTCCCCCAAACTCTCTTTGAGATCCCTCCAAAAATGGAGGGGGTGGACTCCTATTAATTGGAAGTCCTAAATGTAGTGGTCCTGAGAGCTCAGCCAGGACGAAATGCGTGTGAGAGGACCTTGGACCCTCCCTTGCTGCAGCTTCAGAGAAGCTAGCAGACATCTTGAGGCAGAGCACAGAAGCTCTGCAATGGGGCTTGAATCCCCTGAAGATACCAGACCGTCACAAAGGCTTCTGCACTTCGTCGACATGACCGTGGTGGAGCAACCTTTGTCTAGGGTAACGCAGCCTACGGAAAGACCCTTCGTTTGCGTCGAGGGGCCGAGAGAGGCTTGGAGGCCTCCCTTGTGAGTACTGGCAAAGATCCAACAACTGCTGCTTCATGAAAGACACAGAGAGCCTGTTGCCCTAGTGGACTGCTGCTCAGAGACTGGAAGGGGTCTTTTTTTCTTCTTCCCTCCTGGACTTTTATTTGGAAGGGAGAAGAGATTTGGCCCATTGTAAATATTGTATGTCATGGTAGAGATAGAGTTAAGATTGTATGTAATGTATTATACTATTTATTTATTTGTACACTGTATTGTAATATATACCTTTCCCCCCATTTGAGTCTTGTGTGGTGTCTGGAAACCCATCTCACACTGGGTTGAGATGTGGGAGGGGGACTTGAACTAGGGAATTGGATTTTGGGACTTCAAACCATGACATATGGGGAAAGAGAAATTTGAGACAACGTGCTCAAGGCCAGTAACAGCCCATAAAGTAGACACAGATAAAATACCAAAATTGAATTAACAATGCTTAAAGCAGGGTTAAGCTTAAATACGGGGTTAAAAGTGGCAATAAACAACTCGTTTCCCAGACTAACTGAATAAATAAAGTGATCAAATGAAGAGAGGAAAAACTTGCTACACTAATCAGTGGAGGTTCATTACAGCTGGCTCCAAACAACACTGAGTTTACACAGGTGATTTTTTCACTCTGTTCCTGAGGAGATCTGCTATTAGGGCCTAGAGCAATATATTCGGTGTATTTAGTGTATTTTTAAGAAAGATATCTTCTGCCACACCATATGAGTGGCAACATGCACACATAGTAGAGTAACACTGAGGAGAGTGCAGCACTAATGCAAGAGGTGCAACCAATCCCTTTTCTCCCCTTTTAGTTGAGTTCGTTATGGACCTGCTGATACAATTTGGGCTGGTTCTTTTGGGTGACAGGTGGGGGTTAAGGGGAAACAGCTGCTATTTAGGCAAAATATTTATCATGAGATGATTGGGCAGGAGATAAAAAGCTAGTAGAGATTCTGATAGATCTGCTGCTGGCAGGTGACTGGGAAGGGGTGAGTATTGGTTTGGGAGGCTTTTTGAAGTCATTTTGTTTGTTTGGGATTTTGTTGTTGCTCTTTTGTTGTTGTGGATTTTTTCTTTCTTTATTTTTTAATAATGTCTAAGCAGAAGACTACAGATTTTTACCAAGTATAAAGTATCAGTGTGAGGGGGCTGAGAGTCCAGGGCCTGTTTTTCTTTCTTCTGAAGAGTGCACTGTCTTCTTACATAATTAGAGGATCTAAATGCTAATGCTGAGTGTTTCTGGGTTGGCTTGCTGCAGTTGTAGGAAGGGAGTCTGCATGCTTTCAAGAAAGTCTGAAAGCCTCTGTTTTGCTTCTTTACTGTGAAGATGCAGATTAGTTTTCTGTCTGTGGCCTTGTGTTAAGAACTTGAGGTCCCTCCCTCCTCTTACATGGTAACTATTCTTTTCTCACTCTCAGCAGTGAAACCACAGAGCAGAGACTGTCAGGCCTCTCAGCCATAAACCACTGCCATTTCCAGGGATATTGGGATGAGAGAAAAGAGATACAGAAGTAGTTGTGATCCTGTGAGCCATCTGTTGCCTGGTTTCTTAGAACATCTTGATCTTTTGCTTATATTTGAAAACGATTTTGGTGGACTCTGAGCAGGGGCTGCCTCAATAGATGGAAAATAGTGCCCATTTTGAGCTCTGCTTCACAGCATCCCTGTGCAGCATGGGATTGTTGTTTCTCAAGTGCCCCCCAATAGCTGTTTCTGATGTAGACAAGGACAGCTGTAAACTTAGACTCCAACACGCTAACTGGATACCATGTTTAGTGTAGCTTTCCTGTGTGAAGGTTTAGAAGGCATGTTGTAGGAGACTATAGAAGTTAAGAAGCAGGATACAAGGAAACTGGTATTTCCTCTCTAATAGAAATACAATCCTTCAGATTAAACTGAAGAATTATGGGCTGTCACTAATTTATTATTCAGAGAGGAAAATAAGCTCCCAAATTGCATATAGTGCAGTACTTGGCTTGCTGAGCATTTTCCATAATGACTCATTTGTAATTTTCTCCCAGGGTTGAGAAGGGGAGGGGAGGATGATGTTCCTGACTAAAGATGGTCTATCGCTTCCTGTATTGGCAATTGTATTGGAACTCATAATTTGCAGATGAAGGACTTGAAGCACTCTGGCAGCTTTGTGATAAAAGGGGAAAATGTAATGCTTTTGTGAAAATAACCTTGAAGGTAAATGAAAGCCTACATCCATCCAGGTGCACGTCTATTAAATGGTCCCTTGGTATACGTCACAATAGAAACATATAAGCAGGCAGTGTAGCAAAAATTGAAAGAAATATTAAGCCTCTGAAGTTGGTGTTTCACCTCACTATTTTTAGGACTATAGTGTGATGAAGGTAGATTTTCTTGGGATTAGTTGCTCTCTTGGTAATGAAGCAGTTGTCTTCTACTGGGGTCAGGTGGAGAAAACACAACTTCAGAGATATGGGGCTTTTTGTATGTAAGTGTGTGAAATTATGACAGAAAAGGGACTTTGAGCAATGAAAGAAGAAACAAGAACCTAATAATGTGAAACTCAATGGCAGGTGGAGTTTTGCACGTGGGCCCTTTTTTTGACTGTCAGAGTGGTGAGATGTATATATATGTGTGTGTGTGTGTGTGTGTGTAAGTGTAATGCCTAACAGCCCTTAGGCAAATATTGTGTGAAATAATCTATCCCAAGCAGCAAACAGCTGATTCTAATGGTCTTAATTTGGGAAACTTGGAGCCCGAAGGTAGGGATAGAAAAGTCATTTCAAGTTTCTGGCTCAGTCCTGGGATGGTGCTCTATCCCTAATGCAGAACACAGGGTACTTGCACAGGAATTCTCCTGTCATGAGAAATTGGCTGTGGAGAAAACCTGGAGGGGTGCCTGGTCTGAAACAAGGAAGTGCACTGTGTTTAAGGATAGAGCCCTGTGAACTAGGCAGTCTATCTATGTCTCAGGGTCTGGGAGACTGTGTTTAGCAGCCTGAGAGCTCCCAGAACTGTGTGGGCAGCCATGGGACCTGCAAGGACTGAGGTATGGGGAAGGCACAGATGCTTTCCTGCTCTCTGAACACTGAGGAGAGTCCCTGCCAGATCTGTGCTGGATAAGAAGACAGACTGGGAAAGATATGTTGCCTGGAAAAGCATAAATGGGATCTAAAGGGACCTGTTACTTGATAATTCACCCACCAGACTGACAGTTTTTCTCCAGTCTATTGTTGTGTGTTTATGAATTCTTATGCACCTCAGTTTATTGTTAAATTTTATGAATTCTGTCATACCTCCATATTGTCTCCCTTTCTCCCTCAGATTTTCCCTCCAAAAGTTGTTTGTCACCCTGTCTCCCCAGTTTTCCCGCTCCTCTGCTGCTCATTGGTCACAACCTGCCACCATGCAGAGAGAGCTATTATTGGCCCAATCCCTCAGAGACCCGGAAGTTCCGCCCACCTTTCCCCTATCCCCCTATCACACTTTTCCCTGAGTTGTCAATCTCTTGCGCCTCCCCAGGTTAGAATCCACCCCTCAAACCTACGTTATTTAAACCCTTGTTCCCCCCAAATAAACGGCATTGCTGCACGAGACCTCAACTGTGTCAGAACCCTTATTGCAGTGCCCGGTCCCATTTCCCTTCCCCCCGCGGACCGCGGCACAGATCAGTATCGATTGTGGGTTTGTTGAGAGGAAAGGGATGATGAATTATCACCTTGATGCACCATCCTGGTCCCATATTAGCACTTTCTTTTGGGTGATGTAGATGTGAATTAAAGAAGGAAAGAGGACAGGAAAGGTGTCCTTTCTCAGGTGCAATCTCTTACCTTTTATCCCACACTAGAATCTTTAGGAAGAACATTATCTGTGTTACTATGTGTGTTAATTCTATAAAGTTAAACTTTCAAAAGCCATGGTCAGATGCTTAGGGACAAACATTTCATAGAACTTTAGAATACTTTGGGTTGGAAGGGACCTTTATAAGTCATCTAGTTACAACCGCCCTGCCATGGGGGAAAGGTGAAAGCATTCTGAAAAATAGCCTGGGACACAGTGTTCTTAGGAGTGGGAATACCTTTTTTAACTGCTGTTTCTCTCCTAATTAAAAAAAAACAACCAAAACCAAAACAGCTCACCTGCTTTTCTGTGGCTCTCCAAAGTTTGTTTAAAAGTTGCAACCATCCCAACAGAAGTGGAAGTCAGATCTACCTTTCCAAAATGACACTAGGTTATGCAATTGAAGCAGTACAGGGGAACATTTTAAATGATGGTAGTTAAGAAATGGCACACATAGTTGTAAAGTTGAAAAGAAGTGAAGATTATGACTATCACACGAAGGTATCACTTTAAGGTTGAGTAATAATGAAGTAAATGACTTTTGTGTGAGTGGTGGTAACAATACAATATTACTCATGATTCCATAGTGGAGTCAAGAGACATTTTCATATACTTTTACTAGAAATATCAAGACATCTACAATGAGGCTGAAATGAATAGAGGGAATTACAAAATAAAATTGATAATATGTACATTAAAAGATTTGAGGAGCTCTCAAGTCAATACCTCTTTTCCCACAGACAATGAAGGGATATTACTGCACAGAAATAATACATATGAAACTGTATTTTTTTTTCTTTTTTTTTTCTCCTACTAAGTTCTTCAGGAATGAAAAGTGAAAACAGTCTTCATTATTGGTTCCTCAGTTCTGTACAAGCAGCAGAACTAAGTAGTACCAGAGGCAGCCTTGTATTTCAGGGTTCATTTTTTTTACCTTCTCTCTGATATAGGAAACAGAATGACACAGCTAGAATATGCGTCTTGTTTAAAAGATTAAATTTGGTTTCTTGGTTACTAATTTTGTTGTTGATCATTTTAGTAGTGAACGAAATGGTTTGGGTACTGTTGGTCAAATAAAACCTTACTAGAAGAAGGTTTTGGTGTACTTATCAAGGACCTTGAATCTGTCAGTTCAGAAACAGGAAGAAGTGTATAATTGTGTGTTTATAAAATTTATTATCAAAGCAATGTTTTGTAGTTTATGGTTCAAATGGAAGCTGTTACCTCACAATACTGAGAATAGTAAAAACTGTAGCCTGGGCTTTTTGTTTAGAGGTGGTTTATTTGCAGCTGGTTTCTAACTGAACAATAGGAGGCTTTAAGAACTTCCTCTAGGCTCTGTGCTGCAGAGATGATAGGTGATGGTAGAGATACTTGGAGAAATGGGACGTGGCTTCAGTCCTAGCTTATACTGTTCTCCTTTGTTGTAAAGCATCTCCAAAAAAAACCTAAGCAAAGCAAGTAATGGAAATAGTTTCCAGGGTGATTTTATCTCAGGTCCTGTATTGTAAATGGAGATGACTGGAAGTCAGGTAGTTTTCTGTAGGTTAATCTTGTACATTTGGAGATTTTAAGGCAGATATAAGGGCTCAAGATAGCTTATTCAGAGCTTAAGTGTTGCTGTGTGCCCATATATTTCTGTAAACGGACGTGACCTTAATGCTGGAAGATGTGATCCCAGTAACAGAGATGAATGTAAGCAGTAAAAGATCATTTTGTCAGCATTCAATTCTTATGTCTACTTGATAATATTTTACTGATAATAAATTCCATAATAAGAACAATTATGAGGTTTAGTACATCCCATCAGCCAACTCTCTGTGGTCATCATTAAAATGGCCTTGTTAGTAATAATGCTAGGAAATATTTAGAAGAAAAATGCAGTGAAGGATGAAATTCTTTTGTAGAGGAAGTGCTCTGGAAATCATGCAAATGTTTTTGGACAGTTTTCAGTTCTTTGGTGTCGGGATATTTGGACTAAAGTGCTTTCTGCTGGCTTATGATGCCTTCTGGGTCATCATGCTGTCAGGATCTCTGTTACTGTCTTGACAGATTCTTTCCTAAGTGAGCGCTCTTCTCATTTCACTGACCTTGGATATCTCTCTGTATGTAGAGGGAAATGTACTCAATCAAACTGAAACATTAAACTACAATGTTTCTAGGTAAAATCTCAAGATGTTGAAGCCTAATTGCAGTGCTTGGGTTGCAGTTTTCATGAAGATCTTATTTTAAAATAAGTCAGGCCCTCATTTTTCTTAGAAAGCAACACATAGCACTTATTTCCTGTTCTGTTTCCTCTTCTCAAGTGCATGTGCACCCCATTTTCTATAGAATTTAGACAGTATTGCTTATTTTACTTTCTTTCCAGTACTATCCTCAAAAAAATAAAATTAATGTTTGTGACTTAAGCTCAGGCTTAGAATGTCATTGTTAACAAGAATGAAATATGGTGCGACCAAGACAAAGCATTTGTTTCCCAGCAATTCCACCTTAAAAAGTATAATGATACTTAATAGCAGATACCCAAAATCTGCATTTAAACAATCTCATGATGGGTCAGATTGTATCAATTTTCCTCTGTGTAGTTTGATGTTAGTTTGGGTTTATTATAGTTTAATTCTGCAGTTTTGTGATGGAGTATTAGTGGGTACCTGCAGGAAATGGGATGGTTTCGTTTGGTAGGTACAGTGGTAAGGGAGGATGACACGACAAGAAATCCAGACTGTGCTAAAACCCTGAGATGAAATCAAATACAGTTCTCCAATTTTCTTTTCATTAAGAAGATCCCAAGCAAAGGGGATTGAAGGTTTTAATCAGACCACATAAGTGTAGAGCTCCACAGCTGAATTATGTGGCATTTGGAGATTTATTTTTTTTTTTTTTAGAACTTGCATTTGATTTATGCAATTCGGATTGGAACGGGTGTACTTTCTGGCATTGCACTGTCCAAACAGCAGTGCTGTTTCAGGGCCCTGATCACTGGGTGAGGGTCTCTGCTGTCCCTGTGGGGCTCAAGGAGAAGCTGTGTGGGGCTTGTAGTATTGGTGAGAACGCTGTGCCAAGGCTCAGTGGGGGCACCTGGGGCACCAGGAAAACAGGGAGCAGGGGATTGGCAGGGGCCCTGAGACAGGGGTATCCCCCCCTACAGGGTCCAGGAGTGCTGGACTGGGAGCCCTGGGGCTGGCTGAGACATCACTCCCTGATTTTCCTTACTGATAGAGTGATCAAGCATTGCAACAGGCTGCTCAGGGAAGTGGTGGAATCACCATCCCTGGAAGTGTTCAAAAAAGTGTAGACATGGTTTGGTGGTGGACCTGGCAATCTTAGGTTGGACTTGATCTTAGAGGGCTTTTCCAGCCTTAATGACTATATGATTCCCTGGGGAGCAGCGTGGGCTGATGGGGTGCCATGGGAGAGAGCAGGGCCCAAGTAAGGTGGGCAGGGGCCCTGCTGTAAAGTGCCCAAACTGGTTCAAGCACTTCCTTCTATTATTTACCTCAGTTAACATTTACTTACAGGCTTCCTCAGATGCTGCTGAGGAAGTCAGTCATGATGAACTGCTGCAAGGCACAGGAACAGTACAAAATATCAGGAAATACCAGTTTTTGTGACAGAAGGGGGACGTGAAGCACTGAAAATATAGAAGGGAAGGGTGGCTTCAGTTCAGGCACAAAAAAAACATCTGAATTCTTAAAATGGCATCAACTGTCAGAATTAATACTACTTTGAACTTTACAGCCCTAGAAACTCCTCTTCTGTAATTCAAGCTGTTTAGGATCATAAACAGTTATTCTCAGTGCTGCTGAAACCAGCGTCACACTCATATCACCATTTTGATGTTTGGTGTCTGTCATGTATTAGAAGGCAAACACAATTTCATGCTTATCAAGAATACCTCAGAGCTGTTTAAGAAATCAAGGTTAGTCACAAGATGCTTTTGATGTTCCTCTTCTCCCTCATGACTGTAGAGTTTTAAGTTTAAGTAAAGATGTTCTAGTTAAGGTTTAAGAGATGGCTGTTGGAGAGACAGGACAGACACTTCAACTTACATCTCTAACAAATGACAGAGTCAGTGACCTCTTGTCAAACAGTGGGGAGATATCAGTAGTAGTGTGGGCTCTGGGAATCAAAGGTTAAAAGGTAACATTTCATTTTGGAAAAAGTGGAGTTTTTTAAATGAGCCTTGTGCTGTTTAAGTCATGCTTCCCTGTCACCATTCATCAAAACACACTGTTTTGGATTCTATCCCAGTGATACAGCCTATTGCAAGAGATGCTGCTTCACCTTAGTAATTTTGTTTTGTGGCTTGAAGGAAAATGGCTCCTATGGTGTTAGTGCTTCTTCCATATGTGCTAACCTACATATGCTGATATAAGATAGAACCACATCTGCCCTTTCATATCGAGTAAGAGTGTGTGTGCAGCAGGGGCACTGTGTTGTACTCAGTCTGACATCTTAAAATTCTTTGGAGGCAGGAACAATAAGAAGTTTGTTTTGATTATCAAGCCACAGTTGTTTCAAAGGGTCACAAGCCTTCTGAGAACCTGAATGTGTTGGAAATCATAGAAAAGTCTACAGCAGTCCTTGGCAGATTTCCCCCTGCCTCTCTTATCCACCCTCTTCAAAGCAAAGTCCTACATCTTGGCGTTAAGTTCATCAGTGGTAGTAAAATGTTGCTATTATTGGTGCTGTGTCATTCTGTAAGATTGTTTCCTCAGTGTGCAAAGTAAGTCTACTGTCTTGCAAATGTTTTCAGCTCCTTGTTTTTGTACATAAGAGTCTCTCCAGAGACAACAGAATGGTTTGGCAAGTGAGGTCCAGCACTTGTATAAGCACTTGCAGAATAAGCACTTAAGTCTGATTAATATTCTAGATAGAAAAACAGATCACGAAAGTGAAAGTTCAGTGTGGAAAGCAATGCAAGAATAAATGCATTTGTGTTAGGAGATATTTCATGCACAGGAAGCAATGTTGCATGAAAACAGTTCAACACTCAAAACAGTGGGGCTTCAGAAGTGAAATTGCCAGATATTTGAAGAAACAATTAATCCTTAATAGTTGTACGAATATAAGAAAATTTCATTACCAGTGTTGTGTTTTCCATCTGTGGTGTGATGGATCATTTAAGGTCCAGGTTTGGCAAACTCCTTTTATTTGTGAGCAAGCTGGAATTGTAAGTATTGATCTGGATCTTTTTGTGTCGCAGGGTACCTGTCGTGAGGCCTTGGTCCGAAGGGGGAAGAAAGACACACAAGACACACTAGGACGGTGAGACAAAGAGATGTCTGCCTGCTCAGCGCAGCAGGCAGCCTTTATTGAGCTTGCTAACTTCTACTTTCCCACACACACAACATAAACATATTCTCACGAAAATACCCAGGAATTCAAGCGCCTGCACATTACCAAACAGTCTTAACCTTGTACTCTTTGCAACTCAAGGCTGTGTCCATGGAAACTATCTAATTAGCTCCACTGCTCCCATGGAACAAGACCTAACTTTTGCAATACCTCAAACTTCAATTGTGGGGCTATGACTTCACCCCACATTTTTGTTCTGCCGGGTTTAGTACTGCGTACAGATGAGAGAAGATGATAAGGAACTGGGTGCTGAAAAAAGGTAACACTGAGGTTGACTTTGGGGAGGAGTTTGAAGATGGAAATCAACTGGTTTATTGAGTTAAAAGTAAAATATAAAAAATGTGTGAGAAAGCTGTGTGGTCAGTCTGCCAGAGGAATTCATAGAGAAGGAAAAGGAGGATGCCTTGTGGCTGGAATAGTGGGCTTTGAATATTGCATATTATCAAACCTTCCTGATGTAGTTTTGATATGTTATTTCTCATACCAGTAGTCTAGTGTCCTTCCTTCTTGTTACTCCTTTTATTTTTATTTCCTTTTTGATGTGGAAGTCTTTCTTTTGAAATAGCAGTGGACCAAAAACTGAACAATGTCTTTTGTCAGGGAACTATGGAATTCACTTTGATCTTTAATATTTTCCCCCTAAAAAGGTTGTAAAAGCTCTAGTAATTTTTGAAAATAGATTTAATAATGAAGAATCAGTGTATCATGATGCATTCCTGAGAAGAAAATAGTAACTAATAATGATTCTGTTGGAAACCTTGAAATGCCATTATATGCCAGTGTGCTGACAGTACGTAGACTCACTTGATGGCTGTTATGTTACTGCTATAAAATATATGTAAGTAGCAATAAATGAAGCTGTTTTCCCTGCTGTAAAACACGTGTTTACACCCCAGTACAATAATACAGATGACTGATGTTTTGGACACATCTTTTGTTAGCTGTTACAAAAAAAAAAAATAAAGCCAAAGGAAAAAAACTGATAAATTCAGAAGTTTTTCACTCAGCAGTAAGTTATAAGGTGAGCAAATGCAAGCTTGGCTGTTCCACCAAGCATGAATAGAGGTGTTGTGAAGCAGGGTCAGGGGACTTCCTTCTCTTCCCTATTTGAGACACCAATTGTTAATGACAACATGAAAATAAAGATTAGCTACAAACCAAACCCTGTTAAAACTGGAAATTTCACCTCACCAAATTTCGCTTTTGTTGAAGCAGGAAAAAAAAAAAACAAATAAATATTGAATTTCATACCAGTATTTTTGTCTAGAATGATATATGAAATATAGGAGATATAGATGAAAGGGTTAATCTGTGTACTGCAGACACAGCTGATAAAACAGCTCTACTATCAGCAGAACTAATTAAGTCAGATTTCCATACTGATTATGCATTGTGGTTCAAATTTTCTAGTAACAACAAAAACTTTTGTAGTTTGGAGTATCAGTAATGACTGTACTCCAGAATGTGACTATCATGAATTGAGCTCACATTACAGCCTTTCACGGAGTAATTAATAGGAATTACCTCCTTTGCTGGCCACAGTTCCATTAAATGTTTAAGCACTTAACCTTGTCAGATCTTTTTGTCAGGTTTAAACTGAAATGAGTTGTTGGATTCAAGGGACATCCTGTCCCTTGGTCTTGCTATGGAGTGGCTGAAAGCACTTGATTTTATTTTGTTTCAATGACTAGCCAAATAGTTTTAATATTCACAGCAATATCCTGCAGCAGGTAACTTATGGTGCCAAAAACAACAGGCTCCATTTTAACCAAATTTATCAGTACCCTTGACCTCTACCAAACCCCACCTACGCAGGGGAATGTGTAGCAAGATGTAAGTTATTGTTCCCAAAACAATTCCTACAAGCTGTATTATTCAGGTGCAATTTTACAATTTCCAGTTTTGTCTGCTGGAAGAGCTTATTGAGATACTTTCTGTTTTTTGTGAAGATCCGAGGAAATGGCAGCTGTACAATGTCACTTGTCATACTTAAGCATAATGAAATGCTGGCTGGATACTACAGTGACAAGGGTAGAGCAACCTGCTGCATTGTCTATTCCTGTCTGGAAAAGCCGTTACAGTCTGTGTCCTGCTTCTCCTTCCATAGGAGTGGAAGCTGCAATTGTAGAAGCAGCCAAGTTCTTTCAAAAACGTTTATGGTGGGGTGCACACATTCTGTCCTGCAGAGATAGCTGCTGCTGGCATGTCGTGGGGGGTAGGAGAAAAAGAAAAAGATGGGTTTGCTTTGTTGTTTTTGTTTTTAAAATACCCAGTGTGATGAACACAGACGATAATTCCTGTCGAAAGACAAATGGGAAACAAATGGGTTAGTGTAACCTCAGGAAAGAAGAAAAACAAATGAATTATAAAACTTAATTGCACCCCCGTAAAGACATAAAACAGACCAACCTTCCCTGGCCCCTAGTCAGGAATTATGTCCGAACCAGGTAAGATCAAATAGCTTGTTGGCACCTCTTGTTTAAAAACATATTAATTTATAACTTGATGTAGAGATAACGAAATAATCTTAACTGTGAGAATAAACATATGTCGAATACCTGGAATAGCGATGTAAAATGTATATGTATGTGATATAATGAATATGTATGGGATGTTTGAAATAAATATCAGACCCACACACTGTATCAGGGCAGCAGATTTAGGAGCTAGATTCCTTCTGTCACCCAGCGCTGCTTGCTTCTACTATATAATAAACTTTAATTTGGAAAAATTATTTTATTTGGAGACTCTGTTTCTCACACCCAGAATGAAACAAACCCAAACAAAACCCCCAAACCACAAACACCAAACCTTTGAAAAAAAACCTGCCCAAAAACTCGCTCATAACCTTCAGCTATTTCCAGGGCCATTTCGTTCTGGCGGTCCCACACAATGCACAGCGTTGTGAGAAGTGAGTAGATATGTTGGATGAAGTTAATGAGCTGGACAAAATCCCTGCCTGCTTCTCAGCTGGATGGGGACACAAGTCTGCTTTCACACTGCACAGGACTGTGGTGGTGAGCCACAGGGGTTTGTCCAGTCCTGAGTCTGAAGAACTGCAAACACAACATGCCTGCCATTTGTGTCCTGCATCCCGTGGGATTGTCTGCTCTGTGCCACCAGATGGTGAATTTCTGTTGCAAATGAGTGTGGTGAAAGGACATTTGATGCTGCACAAATACCTTCAAAAGTATCTAATTGACAAAGGTGTGCATGCCAAGGAAGGGTGAGGGACTGAAAGGTGAAGCCTTTAGAAAGCAGGAGGGATTTGAGAGAGCAGTTCAATTTGAGACCTCCTAATTTGGTAAACAAATATTTGCTTAATGTTGATTTCCTCTTGGGAATTTTTTTTTGTTTAAAGATATGTTGAAGTGGTTTGATGAACCAGTAAACTGAATAAGAAGTTATGTACTTGATGGCTAGCTTGGTGTTGATTTTCTTCTTTCCACATCTGGTGGGGCTTAACATTTGTCAGTATGGCTTGGAAAAAAGGGAAGAAAAGCCCTGTATATTTTTATAGTATATATTTATTTATATTTTTATAGTAGAGTAAGGATCTATAAAACATTTAATGGTAAATCCATGCACTTCATGACCACCTTCAAGCCATGTCCAGGGCCACATGAAGCAGTTCAACAGAACATTTAGTAAACATTTCTTACATTTTGTAAAGGGAACAACAAAAACTCAGTTGTCCTGATTATAGACATGGTAGATGATAAAACTTGAATCAATGATAGTTACTTGCTTTCAAAAACAAAGCTGTGTTTTCATAACCTAGACCTTTCCTATTAACCCTGTAAAGTTTGCTGAAACAAAAAGCACTTGTTATCTTTTATTTCAATGTAGTGTATGAAAAATTAATTTTTAATTGCTTTTATTGTTTCAGAAAAATCACACAGGTTTAAGTAGGAGAGTCAGAAATTAATTAACGTGATTAACAAGGAAATATGCATAGACAGTTTTAAAGTACTTGGGTTTTGGTCTCCAGCAAAACCTTTCAGTCTTTTCATTCGAGAAATGTTCTGCCTTAGGGGCTGGATGACTCAAAGAGTGACAGTAAAATGCATGAGCCTTTCAATTTAAGTCACTGGCTCAAATATGATTCAGGTCAGTTTGTAATGTATGCTCAGGACTTGAAATATGATTCTCAGGACCAGACTCAGCAAAGACTGAGGTGTCCAGAAATAGGGGGCTTGCTAGACTTTAGGCACTTGGTTCTCAGAGGAGAGATACATTCTTGTGCCATCTGTGGTTCCTAGAACAGGGCCTGGGGAGAACTGGGTGCTTTAACACATACAAATTTACTGAGAAGTAAGAACCTACCCCTAAGCATTGGAATGTGTTGGTGAGGAGGGTGGTAATGAAATTTTGTCCCATTCCAGGGATCTGCTGCCTACTGGAAGTGTCAGCTTAACTATTTGCTGATAATAATGAAAATGGGTCACTTCCTTTCCTAGCTAAGTGCTCTGAGTAGTTTTTTGCATATCTTGACTCTTTTGTCCCTTACTCCAAATTCTTTCCTGGAAAAACTTCAACAGGAAGTGAATCTGCTCAGTTGATCCACCTTCACTCTTCTACCAAACACTTATCCTGGGATTAACACAAGCCTGCTGTGAGATGTGGGTTTGCAGTCCCTCAGCCAGGATAGAGAAGTGAAACAGAGTCTGCTTTTTCTGAATTGAGTTTTCTAGCAGCTGTGAAGACTAGGTTATAGATAGAGTGGATATAGTTCATGCTTGCCCTCGTGCCCTCTCCCTGGGCAGTTATTATAAAATGTTACTGCTGCATTTAGTTTTCTAGAATTAGTCAAGAATTTCTATAGCAGCGTTAAGCCACTAGAGGAGCATTATGGCTTGAATTTTCAACTTCTGAAAAGCAGCTTTTAAATGAGAACATTACTTGAATCTCAGTTTAAGATTTGCTTTCCACTTGATTTTGTACAAAATAGACTTCAGCGTGTACTTTTGTCGCAAGTGAGCACGTGTTCACTAATCACATTTGTGACAACCATATGCCAAAAGGCGTCCAGTCAAAAATGTTTTTGCATGACTTCCCTGGCAAAAAGGCTTGACAACTATCAGAGCTGTTTCAACTCTCTCTAAAGGATGTTATTGAGCTTTATGTCAAGTCTGGGAGCCAAAAGAGTTGGCTTTGTTACACTTTGTCCATCTCTGTGGTTCCTGGATACTATCTGCTTTGTCATTCCTAGAAACACCAATTGGGGCCCTAGGTGGCTGCAGGTCCGTTGTGGTTGGTGAGGGAGCTGGTCACTGTTCAACTGTTTCAGGTGACTTGTGGAGTCATTTATCAATGAGCCTGTGGTGCTCGCTGATTTCCTTCGAGTCTCCCAATGACTCATAGTTCCCTTCTCAATTAAAATTCCAGCCTGGAGAATAGTGGCTGCTGTTTTCATGGTTATAGTAATTTCATGATTGCTTGAGGAAATAGGTGGCCAGCTAGGGAGAGGATAAATCACCATTTGTCCTCCCGTCTTTCAAGTAAATGGTCCATTGATCACTTTCCTAATAGTCTTGTTGGACTAAGTCAAGGATCCGAACTCTAGCACTCTACTAAAATGGGAATTCATCCTGCAGCTACTCAGGTGCTATTAATGACCCAAAATGGGAAAGAATATGAACAAACAATTTAAATTTTTTTTTATAAGGCAGAGAGGGAACACATCATTTAGAAAGAAGTTTTGCCTTAAGTTTTCTTCTCTGTAGAAAAAATCTGACTCAGCCCTGCAAGGAGGTGTAAAAATGCATTCTGTAAACATGCATCTGTCCCATTCTTTTCCTAGTCAAAATAGTGAGTTTGTTTTTAATCTAAAGCTGTTACGATTTAATTACCTTTCCCCTTTCAGTCTAAGGACTTTTTTTGTGCATTTTTCAAGCCATTTAAGTTTTGAAGCAGGAGAGGTCGCTCTGTGTTGCTATTTCGGCACTGTCTTGAAGCTGCAGGAAGACTCAAATTTGAGAGTTGCTAAACCTTTCCCCTCCTAGAAAACTACATCTGTTCATCTGAACAAACCCATTCAAAAGATGCACTGAAAAGAAGGCTTTCCTATCTGGAGGAGAAGTGGTTTACACAAAGGCTGCATTTTAGACTTAAATGTGGGACAAGGATCAACAATCGCACTAAGGCCTTTTCAATGCAGATATTGAGACATATTCTTACACTGTGTGATTGGACTTTCCATTAAATTAGATCAATACTTGACTTCTTTCCAGATGTACTATCGCACACTGCTGAAAAGGTATTTTCTGTGATCCATAATGAGCCTCACTGCTATTCCAATACTAATCCACTGCTGAATATCAGCCAGGTAACAGAAAAAACAGGGAGCTGGGTAGTCTGAGTTGGGAAAAACATGGGCCTGAAAGGTCTGTCCTAAGTTCTTATGACTTTTCTTCATATCTTCCATTCAAGATTACAGAGCTGTGTAGTGGGAAAGACATCACTGGTGTTGGTTAAAAAAACCCAAAACCATCGCACTCAGTTGTTTTATCTACATTTAGTTTGTAGGTAGATGAAAAATGGCTCATGCTGAAAAGTCAAGAGGGAAGAGGGAGACATTTTGAAAGAATAGCAAATAACTTTAGAGCTGAGGGGGTTTCTACAGGGTAGGGAAGAGACAGCTATCCCTTACAGTGCTTGTGCATGTTGTTCCTTCTTAACATAACAATATTGCTGGGCAACAGGATTGTTAGGACTCGAAAGATACTTTTCTTTTTTTACTTCCTGTAGAACATATTTCTTTGTGTCATGACGGAATTTTAGCCATTATTTCTTCATATTTACACACAAAGTAGCTGCTACAGACTTGTACAACTCGTCTTTTTATATACAATAGGGTTTACACAGTCCAATGGCCAAAAGGGCGCACGGACGAAGATTTCTCCCAGACCAAAGGGGCCAGGACAGAAAGCTCTTGCTGCCCAGGGAGTGCCGAGACTAGCTGACCCTGGGCTCCCACGGCCAGAATTGGATACGGAAGAAGATTCCTCCCAGACCAAAGGGGCCAGGACAGAAAGCTCTTGCTGGCGAAGGAGTGCCCAGGTTGGCCCACCAATACAACCCAACAGCCAAAAGTTGCAGGCTTTCTTGGCTGGGGAGAAGGGCTCTTGTTTGGTTTTCCAGCCCTGGGCTCCAACTGTTAGTCCCACTGCCAAAATTGCATACGGACGAAGATTCCTCCCAGAACAAAGGGGCCAGGACAGAAAGCTCTTGCTGACCTGGAATTGCCCAGGCTAGCCCACCAATTGCACCTGAGAGCCAAAGGTTGCAGGTTTTCTTGGCTGGGGAGAAGGCCTCTTGTTTGTTTTTCCAGCCCTGGGCTCCGACGGCCAAAATTGGATACGGACGCAGATTCGTCCCGGAGCAAAGGGGCAAGGACTGAAAGCTCTTGCAGCCCAGAGACTGCCCAGGTTGACCCACCAATTGCAGCTGAGATTCAAAGGTTGCAGGCTTTCTTGGCTGGGGAGAAGGGCTCTTGTTTGCTTTTTCAAGTCCTATTCTCCTCCTGCCAGTCCCACTGCAAAAACTGGATACGGAAGAAGATTCCTCGGAGAAGAAAGTGACCAGGATAGAAAGTTCTTGCTGGCCAGGTAGTGCCCAGGTTGGCCCACCTATTCAACCCGAGAGCCAAGGCTTTCTTGGCTGGGGAGAAGGGTTCATCTTTGCTTTTTCCTGTTTTGGACTCCCACGGCAAAACTTGGATACGGATGAAGATTCCTCCGAGACCAAACAAGCCCGGTCAGATAGCTCTTGCTGCTCAAGGAGTGCCCAGGATGGCCCACCAATAAAACCTGAGACCAAAGGTTGCAGGCTTCCTTTGCTGGGGAGAAGGGCTCTTGTTTGATTTTCCATCCCTGGACTCCAACTGCCAGTCCCACTGCCAAAACTGGATACGGATGCAGATTCTTCCCAGACCAAAGCGGCCAGGCGAGAAAGCTCTTGCTGCCCAGGGATTGCCCAGGCTAGGCCACCAATTGCACCTGAGAAGCAAAGGTTGCAGGTTGTCATTGCTGGTGAGAAGGGCTCTTGTGTGATTTTCCAGCGCTTCGCTCCAACTGCCAAAAGCACTACAAAAATTGGAATAAGACGAAGATTTCTCCCAGACCAAGGAGACCAGTACAGAAAGCTCTTGGTACCCAGGGAGTGCCCAAGATGGCCCAGCAATTCAACCTGAGAGCTAAAGGTTGCAGGCTTTCTTGGCTGGGGAGAAGGGCTCTTGTTTGCTTTTTCCATGCCTGGGCCTTTCCCACTGCCAAAATTGGATACGGACGAAGATTCCTCGCAGACCAAAGGGACCAGGACAGAAAGCTCTTGCTGCCAAGGGAGTGCCCAGGCTAGCCCACCAATTGCACCTGAGAACCAAAGGTTGCAGGCTTTCTTTGCTGGGGAGAAGGGCTCTTGTTTGCTTTTTCCAGCTCTGGGCTCCCACGGCCAAAATTGGATATGGAAGAAGATTCCTCCCAGAACAAAGGGGTCAGGACAGAAAGCTCTTGCAGCCCAGGGAGTACCTAGGTTGGCCCACCAATTCAACCCGAGAGCTAAAGGTTGCAGGCTTTCTTGGCTGGGGAGAAGG
>NW_020897760.1:0-30308 GCF_003984885.1 Neopelma chrysocephalum
GTCCATCACCAAGGGGGCCATGTCCCAACCCACTTCCTCGGCCCCACACTGTGTCCATGTCCATCATGGCCATCACGGCCATAAACCTTTGCCACAAACAGAGGGGAAGTGTTGAACTCGAGACTTCTCACCACAAAACCACTTCCTTCCTGACAGCCAGCGGGGAGCTGCCACAGGACACGACCCTTCCAACACTCTCTGCTGCTTCTTCTTCTCTTGGGCTTTGGATAAATTGCTCCCAAGCAAGAGAGGGATTATTTTTTGCAACTTTTCTGTTTTTTATTTTATTAGCACAAACCTATTGCATTTCCATTACAATATCCCAATACTGTATTTTTATAATCATTCCAGGCCTGCTGGTTGCACAGCTCCTTGTGCCATCCCACTCAGGTTGGAATTTTGGTAGAAGGTTCTTCTCCCCTGTTGCTTCCTAATTAAAATTTCCATATTATCTATGAGATCCAGAAAAGGCATGCTGCTGCAGAGATCTCTGCTTAGATATTTCTAATCCCTGGAAGTGTTCAAGGCCAGGTTGGACTTGGAGTTGGGGCTTGGAGCAACCCTGGCCTAGTGGAAGGTGTCCCTGTCCATGGCAGGGGGGTGGAACAAGATGAGCTTTAAGGTCCCTTCTAAACAAAACCATTCTGTGATTTCCATCACAAAGCATCAATGTGGTGGTGCATGGAGTGTCCACCCCACTGAGCCCAAGCCCAATCCCACTCGAGGCTCAGGATTGTCAATGGCCACATTGAAGTACAAATTTGTGCTCAGGCATAAGCTCAGGCCTTGTATATCATGTCCAAGGCCAGCTGCTCTCCCTGCCGAGGGACGCTTCAGAAAACAGAGCCCTTGGCTATATGGGGTTCTGCAGCTTTGGGATTTAGTGGTTGCTAAATGGTCTCTGGGTGATGGGCATATCCCCTTATGGAGAAGTCAACACAAAACCATGTTTTTGCGGGTGGCATACACCTTCCTGTGAGTTGCTAATGGTGGAAATGAGGTAATAAGGCTTTTAAATTCATGCATTTTTTCAAACTGGTAGAGGGGAGGAGGAATGAAGGGAAGAAGCACAAGGGTTGTCTTTGTTGCAGTGCTCAGGATGTGGCCCTTCTGCCCTTTCCCTGACACCCACATGTTGGTGGGTGCTAGACCTCTATGGCCCATCACTGCAGCCCAAAATCTGTGGGGCAGATGGGTGAAGGGACACTCTCCAGTTTGTGGAGGGTCACGGGGCAGAAGAGGGTCACGGGGCAGCCCCACACCGGCCTCAGTCACGAGGCAACGCGCAGATCTGGAAGGGCTTGGGGCAGCGTGTGAGGCTGAGCGTGAAGGCGAAGGTCAGCGCGGTGTCTGCCGGCGCCTGGAAGGTGAACTTCTGCAGGAGGGCTACGAAGAAGATGAAGAGCTCAGTCCTGGCGAGCTGCTCCCCGGGGCAAGCCCTCTTGCCTGAAAAGGAGCAAAAAATAACTCAAAAGACTCGTGAGCGAGCTCCAGCCACCTCTGAGTCTCCTCTCGCCTGCGCTGCCTCGCACAGGCTGCTGCGGCTTTTCTTCCTGGAAAGGTTAGGTGGCAATGTTCACCCACACAATCTGCTCAAACCTTACCCAGAAGTTTACTGCTGAGCAAACTGCGGCTGCTCAGATAGAGAGGGGAAACGGTGAAAAAAACCCAGTTATGCAACTTGTGCAAGAGGAAAAAGGCTTATTTTCTTTATTCTGTAATAACAAAATTGATTTCCCTCCTGCTCCGAGCAGCCAGTATCAACAGTGACTGGGATTTTCACTGTGGGGATGGGCTGGAAGCTGGACAGGAGCAGCGCCCCCTACTCTATAAGCTGTATCTTGGGGGAAAAAAATAAAAACATTGCAAAAAGGAAAGCCACCTCCCCATCCATCATCCTACCTGCAGAGAAGGGCAGAAAAGCCTCCCGCCTCCTGTACTGGCCGTTTTCCAGGAAATGTTCAGGATTAAAGGTGTCTGGAGTCTCCCACACGTTTTTGTCGAACATTATCGAAGTCAGGCTGGTCATCAGAGTGGTGCCCTGCGAGAGGTGGGGAAAGCGGGCGATTACGTGGGGGAGAAGAGCCAAAGTGTTGTCAGACCGTGTTATTATTAGCTCTGTTCCACACACAGCGTAAACTACATTTTCTTAAGGGCAAAACGTGGTTTGGTTTTTTTTCCCCTAAGCTATGTAATTAAATGAGGATGAAAACCTACAGGATTGTTCACTTCTGTGTGTCTTTAAGTATCACCATAGTGTTGATCCACACCTTGAGCTGCTGTAACAGGTGATGTTACTATAAACCAACTTTGAATTGGTAACACTGCATTCCCATAGGAATTTTAAGCAATTAAATCAAATACTTTTCAATCAGTTTGTTTTATTATGCCTTAAAAAAACCCCAAACTTGATCTGGTTTATCTCCACATCCTCCATCAGCAAGAGAAATATTCTAATCAATGTGGAGGAAAACACCCAGATTTTTTATTTCTAATTTTCCCTGATGCAACCAGCCATATAGATTGAAGAGGCTAGTTGTATCTAACTCTGATATTTGCTTTCATAATTGCAGCACAGTGTGCGTGCAACAATACCCACTACCTGGCTTTAATCAAGTTCTATTTTTAATAGATGATTTTTAATATTCTGTGGAATTATCAAACCCAAACTATTTGCTTTCCAATGTTTCTTGGCCCTCTATTCCCATAAGGTGTGGAATATAAAATTACAAAATTTTAAGGGATAAATCTTTTAAAATTGGAAATTATGACCAACACCATAAGGATCTTACAATTCTCCTCTGTAAGGAATTGAGACCCATAACAGCCCCACACCCTCTATCAGGAGGGCTTGCATTTTCTATATAACAGTGATATCTCTGCAAGATCCTGCTGGTTGGTTCCCTTCCAGGTGAGATTTGGAATCTGGGCTGTGAAGACCCTTCTCTGGTAGGATGAAGGCTGGTGGACTGCACGCACTTTGGGCAGGTGGAAGCCGGCCAGGGTGGTGTCGCTGGTGGCCATCCTGGGCACCCCCAGTGGCACCACGTTGCCCATTCTCAGGACCTCGCTCAGCACCGCGCTGGTGTAGGGCATATTCTCCTTGTCGGCCATCGTGGGCTGGCGGGACTGGCCAAGAACCGTGTCGATTTCTAGCTGTACTTTCTCTGTGGAGAGCCAAAAACCAAAAACCTGTCTTCATAGAATCATAGAATTTTTAAGGTAAGAAAAACCCCTTAAGACCATCGGGTCAAACCATTAACCCAACACTGCCAGGCCACCACTAAACCATGTCCCCAAGCACCACATCCATACTCCTTTAGGAAGATTTCCAGGGGTGGTGATTCCATCACTTCCCTTTTCCAGCCTCTTCCAGGGCTTGACAACCCTATCAGTGAAAAAATTTTCTCTAATATCTAACCTAAACTTACCCTGGCACAACTTGAGGCTGTTTCCTCTTCTCCAATCACCTATTCCTTGGAAGAAGAGACTGATCCCCACCTGGTTACAACCTCCTTTCAGGGAGTTGTAGAGTATGAGAAAGTCTCCCCTGAGCCCCCTAAGCCTCCTTTTTTCCAGGCTAAACCCTCCCATCTCCCTCAGTCACTCCTTCAGAAAATTCCCAATAAGATACCTGGAGCACAGGCATATCCAACACATGGCAGAACTGGGATAACTCTGTTCCCTGAGTTTCACTTATCTAGTTTTGGGCTCAGCAAAGGACCCGTCTGTGGTCCTACCCTGGATATGGGGGTACGTGGCCATGTAGAGCACAGCCCAGCGGATGGCGGTCGCCGTTGTCTCAGTCCCAGTTAAGAACAGATCCAAGGTGGAGCACAACAGGTTTTCCTCATGGAAATATGAGCCGGTGTCACCTTTAAACTTAGGAGAAAAACGTGGCAATGAAAACTCTTATTAAGGAGGGGATGATGCTTTCAGAAACCTGATCCAGAACCACTCATATGTAACTTAAATCCTGCTGCTCCTTTATTATCTACCAGCCCTGGACTTGGAAATTTCTAGCTCTTACTTTCACTGAATTTTAAGCCCTATGGACTGTTTGGAAAGACACTCTGGATGATGTAGAGCAACTCTTGAATGCAGGTAGTGTTTTTAAATGTCAAGTTTCCCAATAGCAAACACAGGTCTGAAAGCTCTCATGTAAACCTGAACATGTTCCCTGAGAGTCCTCCTACACCATGTAACAGAGTGAAAAAGGGAAGAAGACAGGATGTAAATACTTTCAAATGAAAAAAACCAAAACTGTGTGTTTTCAAAGCGATCGGGCTCCTGCTGTTTCTAGAGTTTGACATGACAGAGGTAGGGAGGAGAAGGCATGAGGAGCATGAGCCATAAGCGCCCCTGACAAAACAGACTTGAGTCTTCTCTACTCATTCTATGGGTTAATCTTTCAGTGGTTTTAGGCATTTCCCTCCTACCTTTTCTATTTCCCTCAGGTAACAGTCAATATAATCTCCCGCCTCGGACTGGTCCAAATGCTCCTTGTGCTTTGCGATCACACCATTCACAAAATATCGAAGCTTCTCCCAGTGCCTGAAGATTTTCTTGAAGGGTCCTGGCAGCCAGCTCATGACCAAAGGAAAAGCGTTATACAACTGGTGAGAAATCAAACAGAGCAGAAGAGCATTTCTTGAGTTCAAAAAAAGCAGGCATCATAGTTGAGATTATAGGGCAATTTATTAACTCCACTTGCTGCCAGGAAAAAACGCCGGTTTTGCTACAAAGGTCCAATTTGTGCAAATTTACTTACACAAATGTAAACAAGTACAAACAAGATAAGAATGGCCCAGATGTTTTCTGCTGATAAAATTCTCTGATTGCACCAAATGTGAGGTGGCCACAGATGAGGTGGATGCAGATCAGCTCTTTAGTGCCCTCATGGAGGGGACAGAGATCAGACCTGACCCCTGGTATGTGGCCATGAAGAAACTACATTTACGTTGTTCTTTGGCTATGTAACACATAAGATTGGTTTTACAATCCTGTAGGGTTTTTTTCCCCATATGCCCAAGTTATTTTAACTTACTTCCTTGCTTTCCTGATAGATTTGTGTATGTTTCCAGTCTAATGTAGAACAATACTTTTGGAAATTTTTCTTATAACATGACTTTTTCTACAGGGAAAAGGGGATTATATCAGTGCCTTAGAAACTCCAGTTTCTGAGCTCTTACATGCAGCTGAAGCTAGAAAAACATCCAACTCTCTTTACCTGGCCCCAGAAACTTCCGATGAGTAGCAGTGTTTCAGCCAGCAAGTGCAGTAATTCCTGGAAACGGTTGTCATGGTAGTCGAAGCGGTTCCCAAAAGTTATGGAACAGATGATGTTTGAAACAGCACTATTAATTTTGTAGTGAGGGTCAAATGGTTGTCCTGGAGGAAATAAAATGAAAGGAATTGCCTGAAAGGAGGTTGTAGCCAGGTGGGGGTCGGGTTCTTCTTCCAGGTAGCACGTGATAGGACAAGAGGAAATGGCCTCAAGTTGTACAGGGAGATTTAGGTTGGATATTGGGGAAAATTTCCTCACTGAAAGGGTGGTCAGGCATAGAAATATGCTGTCCAGGGCACTGATGGAGTCGCCATTCATGGAAGTGTTTGAAAGGCTTGTGGATGTGGCACTTGGGACCTTGGTTTAGTGGTGAACACAACAGTGCTGGGTGGCTGAATGATCTTAAGGGCCTTTCCCTATCTAAATGGCTCTCTAATTCTAATAACAGCTTTTTTTTTCCTTTAAAGTCTCAGTCAAAACCACAACTCTACCACAGCTGTAAAGTTGGGGTGAGACCTCACCTACTTCTCACCCATGGTGATGCTAAAGGCTTCAGTTGGGTCTTGAGGTACCCACCAACCCCATCACTTCCACCATCCCATTGGAGGTTAGGCCTTGTGGGCCATGGTATCCTTTCCCCAAGGACATCCCCTCCTGTCTCCAACCCAGGCTGCTGGCAGACACTGACACTAGCCCAGAGCTGCCCAAGCAGGGTTTGAGACACCAGGGAAAACAACCAGAAGCATGGTTTGAAACCAGAGAAAACAATCAGAAGAATGCCATGCTATGGCTGTTGTGTTTGTATGCTGCAACACATTTGGTCCCTCAAAGCTTACCCCAGGGCAGGGAGCTCAGGACTAACCACACTGCAAAAATACCATTGCACTGGCCTTTAGTTGTCCACCACAAAGAAATCAAGTGAGGTGGGGGAGAGAGGGGAGAGTGTTGTAAGTCGCTGTGCCCACTGTAAACTCCAGCAACAGCTCATATGGCCCATAGACATGATGCACATTTACAAGAATAAAGTGTGGTGTGACTCGTCACATCTGCACTCCCTGGGAGGGCTGTTGAGCAGACACCATCATCTCCCAGGACACATTTCAGCAGCCCAGAGAGCTCCTTGCTGTGACATGAGAAACTAATCTCTCTAACAAACCCAGCCCAGCCTTGAGCTTCTGTCTCTACACCAGGGAGCATCACTTTGAAATGCAAGGCACTCTGCACAGGACTGCTGATCTCTCCACTCTTCGAGAAAGTAATTAAACTAGGCTGGTGCTCAGATATCAGAGTGATGGACATGATCATTATTTGTCATTGCTAATGGGAAGAAAGGTCCAAACCAGCAGCTTAATTAGTTTATTGATTAGGAATATAAAGGACTATAATCAATTGGCAACATGGAGTATTTGGCCTGTTCAGTGCAACAGCAATTAAAATGGAGCAAGTTTAGTATATAATTTCACAATTCCTATTTAGATCTTTCTTGTTTACTATATATAGCTCCATAGAATTAGCTCAACCCCATCTGCTTCTATTTAAAGCTGAAGTGCAACATCACCCATGTACCAACATACAAATTATTCTTACTAATATCCCTCTGGCAGTTTTTAAAAGCTGGACCATAAAAGAGCAAAACACACACTTCATCTTTGTGTGACACAAAAGGAAAGCCTGACTAAACAAGTTTTAAAATACTTTGCAAAACCAAGGACAAGCAGAGGTTAACTAAGCCTCTGAGTGGTAGTGCCTGATAGCAGGAGAGCTGCATTTATTCCTTCGCAGAATACAGGAGACACCTTCCTAGCCCTATAAACATGCATGTTTTAATAACCACCTACTATAATATTTGCTTGATATTAATAAGGAAGAACTGAAATAGGAGGCCTGAGGTCTAAAATAAGTACTAAAAGGCACAGTCTGGAAGAGTAAGATAGAGATTTGAGCTGTTGAAGAAATGTTTTGCATGTTCGGAGCTGTGCTGGGATAAGGGTTTTACTTCTCATTGTTCATTTAGCTGGAAGCTCTGAGCATGTTGCTGTACATTAACCCCCCACCTTTCTCCTCCTCGATTGTCTCCACAAGGTACCGGCTCTCCTCTTGCACTTTTTCCTCAAAATTTACGGCAAGGCTCTTCAATGTTGCTAAAACAAACTTTCTCTGTTGCCTCCATATGTGCCCGTTTGAAGATATGAGCCCTGTAGGTGGAAAAAGCAAGTGAACAAACCTCTCTCTGGGTCATGTGTGAGCATTAGGATTCAGAAACAGCCATTCATCGCAAACAAAAACCCCAAACCAAAGCAAACAAAGCCCATAGATATCAAAAAACTATGCCTTTGCCTGGGAATTAAAATTCAAGAGTAATTGGCTTATGCTAAAGATCTTTAGCTTTATGGATTTGCTTTAATCTGCTACTTTGTCACTTTGCGTGGGAAAAAAAGGTGTAAGCCAAAATACTATGAGCACTATCACGCTGCTGGCAGAGCTGCAGACAGGAGCACCACATCCCATCTCTGGAACTGTATGCAACTGAGGGAGAAAAAGTAAAGGAGAAATTAAAACCAAGGGGAAAACTCGTCAAATATATCGTTTGCTGGGCAGCTCAAATTTATTTCTCCTCTTTCATCAAGACCTGGCTTTGATCCTATCCTCATCCCTAAATCTCAGAGAGATTAAAACATACTTCTGGGAGGTTTTTAGTCTGAATTCAATTCTTGCCTTCCCCAGTGCAGTTCACGAGTGTTGAATTCAGCCTGTTCCTTTTACTCTAATTGTTATCATTCCAAATAGATAAAAGATTTGTCCCCAAATCCTGGTAGTTGTGCTTACCAAAGCCTTTGAATATTTCTTGGAGGAGTGGAATATTTGGTCGATCAGCAAATATTTCAGCCTGGTGGACAAGAGCTTCTCTCACCATCTGGTATCCGTTGACAACCACGAAAGTCAGACTTCCAAACTGCACACTGAAGATGTTCCCATACTGACCAGTGAGCTGAAAGAGAGATCATTGCCCTCTGAGATCAACAAGGTGGGGATTTTTGAAACTCATCTGGACAAGACCTTGAACAAAGGGATCTAACTTCAAATTTAATCCTTCTTGAAGCAAGGGGACTTAAGAAAAACCCAAATCCAAACCTGCATGTCCCATCCAATCTAAACTGTTCCGTGAAGGCTGGAGAAGGCCTAAAAAGAGCTGGAGAGCTGTAGTGTGGGAGAGATGGTTTGCTTATATTTGTTAGCAGGTGTGACCTAGGTCTTACCAGGTGTTTGCATCAATTTGACTTGTAAGAAGGACATGACTTGCTTTGTAACTGATGGGCATCTGCTCCATCCCTCTTCACAGAAAGAGTACAAAAGGTGGAAGCACCACCTGGGTCACCACACTCAGGCTCTTCCTGCTGAGGGCAAAGTAAAACAAATTATCTCTTTCATCAGCTTTGTGTTTAAAGTAGTGTGGCTTCTCCAGCTCTCCCACTTAGAAGGGAGCTCCAGCTGCTTATGGCTGGAAATGTACTTCTAATTTTAAGCCTGAATGCATTTATGTCCAAATTATAGCCATTTTCCTTGCATGGACTCTGCTGGCCTTAGTGCCTCCTTGCTGATGTATGAGGGCAAAGGACAGTCGCATCCTCTCTCTGCCAAGGAGCTCATCCTCTTCTCAGTGTCAGTCTACATGGAAAGGCACACACAGTCATCCTGAACTGCTGTGGTGACTCATGAAACCATCCTGGGACCAAATGGGTGTTTCAGTGACTGTGTGTGCACACATGAATGGGATTAATGTTCTTAATAATAATTGTGTGTATTGACAAAATATTCTGAGCTTGCTGCCTCAGCCTTCCCCAAGGGTACCCTCAGGGGACATCTGTGCTAGTAGTGTGTGAAAACCCAGGGTAGATAAGCTGGTGTCAGCCTGCTAAGTAAAAGGAAGAGATAAATAGTCACCAGAAAGGATATTTGCAGCCAGCAAGTCGGAACTTCTCCCACCTTTTCAGAGAGACATACTCAGCATGTATAAAATATCTCTCTTTCGTTGGCTTTGATGGGAGTCAAAGCTCTGGAAACCTTTCAAGAGCAATCACTGCCTCTTTCTGCAATACAGAAGAAGCCACAGGGCTGGTTAATTCAGGGTCTTAAATGTTTCTTTCAGATGTCATGGGGCAAATTGTTACCCTCTGAGCAAAGAAAATTTCCGGAGGTGATCCTCACAGTCCCAACAGTTCATTTCTCACACAGCACTCGCTGTCTGTCCCCCAGCCTGGCCCAGCCCTTCCTGGGTTCCAGAAGAAAATGGTCATGGTCAGATGGGAAGAAAGAGGAGGAACATGTAGGTCTTCCTCCATTATGGGTTTCATTTCCATTGAACCTTCCTACTCTCATGGAAGAGGAGGTGACAGTGAGAGATAAAACCAAGAAGGGTCATCTATCATACATGGTTATTATATAGGTAGTTCTTCAGAGGCTGCCTTTGCTTCTTCCCAGTTTGGTGACAAAAGTCATGGAAGAGGTAAGATATTGTTAGTAGGAGAAATGTCCATGGAGCTCTTACCTTCTGCAGGGCAAGATGGAGGGGCTGCTTGAAATCCACAAAGGTTCCTACGAGAGGAAAGAGCTGCGGCCCTGGAGGAAAATTCCTGGGTCGTCTCTTTTTCACAAGGTCAATAATCAAAAGAAACAAGAGCAGAAATACCAAAAGCATCCGACCGTTCAGCTTTTCCAAGAGAGAAACCAAATCAGACCAAAACTGAAGCTCCATCTTGGCTGATGAACTCACAGATTTTCATCCCAGGAAGGGATGCAATTCTGGTGTTACATTTGCTGAAACAGGAGTAAGAAAGGACTGGAAAGGAAACAAAACAAGCTAAGACGCTGGTAGCTTTCTGAGGACAGGACTTGCCATGGGCGAGCTGCTTTTCCATGTGCAGCTGCTGCCAGATGTCCTACTGAATAACTAACTGTGAACACTGGGACCTCCAAAACCAACCCCAAGACCTCAAAACATTTGGCCAACCAAAAGCAATCTTGCAAATCTTTAGCTTTACATTTCTGTCAACTCCCTAATTTTCTTATAGAAGAGCATTCCTCCGTTTTGCCCTGGACAAGGGGCTCCTTTATACAGACACCTAGCTGGGATTATCAACATGGCAAACATTTGAGGTAAGGTGAAAGCAGCTTACTTGGCTAATTACATATGGTGGGCGTTGCATAGCTTCAGAAATGGTGAGGCATCTGAGGTGATGGACACCATACAAGTGGCTAAGAGGCTGATCCTATTAAGTGCTAAGCACCCTCTGCAAAGAGCTGGATGCCATCAGTGCCCACCAAAGCCTTCTCAGCTTTGTCACAGCCATCAAGTGAGGTTCAGACAAGGGAAGCACGGCGGGAGCCCAGGGCTCTTCCAGCCACTTAAATGAGAGCTAAAGGAGCTTTATTTTGAGAGTGAGAAGACAGACTCATGCATTTGCCATGAGATTGCAACTTATGCATTTAAATCTTCTGGGTTTTCTGAAAATCTCCTTTGAATTAAGCTTCACGCTGTCCTGGGGGAAGGCTGCAGAGCACTGACGTTGACCTCTGTGACTGGAAAGCAGCCTCATGTCACCTGCTAATACTTTAGCTACAACTTGTTTCCAGCTCCTTTTTTTTCCTTTTTTTTTTCTTTTTCTTTTAATAAATTTACTTGCAAACAATCTAAATTTATACCAAAGCAAAGCTGTCAGTAACGAGTTTTCAAATTATTTGCCTAGAAGTTACAGTGAGGAGTTCAGAAGGATAGTAAATTTTTCTTGGCATAGAATCCCAGAATGGTTTGGGTTGAAGGGAACTTGAGGACCATCTAATTCCCACCCCTGCCATGGGCAGGGAAGCTATGTCTTCAGTATTTTTCAGAAAGCTTTAACTTTTCAGAAAAAAAGAGCAAATTTTCGTAGGAAACAACCATTGGGAAAAAATTGACATTCTCTAGTTTTTCAACATTTTTACAAACTTTGTTGTCCATGTCTTTCATTACCTTAGAAGCACACACAGGCTGTATGATAGACCTGCACTTCAGCTTTTGCTGAAGTCCTTTTTAAGAGCAACCCACCCATCTCTCTTTGAAGTATTATTTACAGGTTTCCGGGTGGGATTAGGCATCAAATGGGGAGGAGCAGTGGGACAAACATTTCACATCACTTGTCCATAAAGTGTATTTTGCATGTCACCATAGCACAGCTGCGAGCAGCGGTGGTTGGACATGCTGTGCTTCTCCCCATGCCAATGCACCAACCCTCATGTTCCAGCCTTCCTGGTGTGGCAAGCCAAGCCTCGCTTACCAGAGGCTAAATCAGGATAGCAGGCTCATGCTCTTCATCCTGGCATCGGGGAGATGACTCGGTTGGTGGAGGTGTCAGCCTACAGCATGCTCAGAGGGACTGTGATGATAAGGCGTCAACTTCTGCTAGCCCAGTTTCACTCCTCTGTTCCTCGCTATGCCATATGATTTGTCAGCATGCACACAGAGTGCAGATCCCTCTACCACTTGTGGCTGCTGTGAATCGGGCTACGTGCAAAGCCAAGGTGTTAATGTGTTCTTCTGGGTGGTGTTGTGGGGGTGGATGCATCGTGGTTGACAGGAGAAATGTTATTTTTAGCAGGAGGAGCACATTTTGCATGTACTCACATGTGTCTTGTCAGTCACAAACCTCAAGCCTATTCCTTTGCCTTGAAGTTTCACATGTCCAAAAACATCCTCTCACAAAGTTCTTAACACACCAGATTTACTAAAAATTAGGGAAGAGCATTCCAGTGTTACCAGGGCTCTCCTAACCTTGGCAGACAATAACACCAACGTGTTATCAAACTGTGTCACGATGATGCTATTTTGGGTCCCAGGCTTTAATCAACTCAGTGCTCAGCACGTGGTGATGTGCAGATCCCCAAGGCATAGAGGAAGTCACGTCACTGCAGTGCATGGGCAGTGCAAAGATGTTGGACAACTCTGATTTTTGCAGTTTTGATAAGACCCTTAGCGTAAGATCCTGGTCACCTGGAAGATGAACCTGTTCCTCTTGTCAGCACCATGAACATCAGTCTTATGTGGTCCAAATAATCAAAATTTGAATTAATATGAGGATGAGAACTCACGCACCTAGTAGGGAACAGGATGTAAACCCACCTTCCCCCAATTTCTCCTTGAATACCTTCTCTGACCCCAGTACACAACTTTTGACCACGTCACCTGAGCTCCTGAATGCCACGTAGATAACTTGTGCCATATTGCATGGACACACACACATCACTGCTTGAATATTAAGGCATCTTGAACAGCCAACAGACAGAAATTGGCCCATATGCTTTGTACCTTCTTCCCTGGCTAGATGTCTAACTGTGTGCAGAAGGTTTTGCAACACAAAGAGAAACATTCTGTTAAAAATGCAATTACCATTTGTTTTTCAAGATAGAGTATCCCATTATTTTTTCCAGAGAAGTGAAATTCAATAAGGTTACAACAGAATGTAGTCCAACAGTTACCGTACTTTCAGAGCATTATTTAAGCTACAGAATTTCTTAATGATTAGAAACATATGTAGGAAAAATCACATGCAAAATGAAATGACTGGAGACAATTTTCCTCAAAACCACTTTTTTTTTAGGCAAGTAACAGCTCATCCACCACTGTGGTTCCATCCATCATGTTGGAGGTGTGAGACCCCCACCCACCCAGGGAGCCGCGTGCTCAGGTCACGCCAACAAACAGGCTCCAGAGAAATCCAAGGACCCATCCTGACTTACACCAAGGAATATTTTGCTGTTTCTTCCCTCTTTGTGTCAGTCCCAAAGGAGCAGGGCAATTTTCACCATGGGCAAGCTGGTGAACAGCAGTGACTGCCCCAGTGAGTGTCCTAAGGCCACGTCCCAGCAGGTTTTCACACAGGTGCAGCTGCTGTTTCATGATTCAGCCGATGTGAGTCTTCATGAACCTGGAGTCAGTGACAGCTTTGGACACTCATTTGCTTTTAGGATTTACTTTACTGGATCAAATGAAAAGATTTGTAATTTCAGAAAGCCAGGAATGGGGAGTGCTGGGGCACCCAAACCTCCTGGAGCAAGCTCAAAAAAGACATGGTTGAACTCACTTCTTAAGCTTAAGTTCCCTGCTTGGGGTGATTTCACAGGTACAAAAGGGCTCTCATGGGAGCTCAGAGCTCAGATATATCTAGGACTTTGACTACAAGCCCCAGAATCAGGGAGCCAAGTACATATGTGCTGCTGTGCATATGTGGTGAATACTAAAATACCTCCAGTGTTGCATCTTCTCTCTCTCCTTCCTCACACAGACTAGATGTAAATATTCCCTAGGTTTTCCTAGAACCATAGACCTCTCACCTGTACCCTCCCGGCCATAGCAACATTTCCAGCACTCAGAGCTATAAGACAGGGAGCTGTTGCCAGGAATGGGTAAAGTGAAAGTGAGGCATTATGAGCAGTGTGAGTAGACCTACAAAGTGTCCCACTGTGCCATCTGGGAAGGATCCCAGAAGACGGGAAGCTCAGTCCCACTCTGCAGCAGGCCAAAATGTCCATTTTCTGCTGTGGTGAAAGGTTTGCATTCAGACTTGTCAGCCAGATAATTAGATGTAGGTAGCACAAAGCACTGCAGGGAGGCTCCCTGTGCTCCCGGACCCTGGATCACCCCTGGCTTTTTGGTCTGTTGGCCATGATTTTATTCCCTTCCCATCCAGGAGCTGCACCGCCTCAGAGCCCAGACGGACGCATGGAATGAGATTTGGGGGTGCCGGGTGCTTCCCCCCGAGGGGGCCGAGCCCGAGGCAGTGCCGGCGGCAGCCGCCCACCATCCCCCTGGCAAGGCTCTTCCACCGTCTGCCGCAACCTGGCACAGCCGGGGCTGCAACCCCGGCTGTTCGCACGGGGCGGCTTCCCGCATCCCAGCCCGTCCTCCGGCTTCCCGCAAACCTCCGGAATACTCTCCCTTCTAAGGCGCACCTTTTCAGTATTCACAGAGAAGAGTACAGTCACATATTCCTCTCAAAGCCACAAGGACTTGACTAGAGCTAAAATGTCATTTATGTACATATCACAAGCGTTTTTCTAGGCACAGATGTCTTTCTGGTGCCAATATGCTGTTTATGTACTTATCTGTCACAAGCACATGTCTACATACATATGCCCTGCTGGCAGAGGCACAGAGCATTTTGAAACTCTTATTAGACTGCTAATGAATAATACGCATACAAAGGAGAAAACAGAAGGTGGGTCTATCAGGAACAGCCTCTTTCTTAACTACCTTTTAATTGTGGGAGAGGAAGAAAAGAGATGAATTTTGATATGTTGGCATCTGTGAGGGCCTGCTTAGCAGCATCCAACGCCATCATTTTAAAAGTGGATTTTTCGCAGGTTTGGGTATTTTGTGGGGGAGGGGAGGATTTTTTTTTTCCCCTCTTAAAAAAAAACCCACAAAATTTTGACACTGAGAGTATTGCAAATCCTGGTGCCAATGATGTACGATAGTGTGATTGTCACCATGGAATGCTGAAAAGCCCGAGCAGCTGTTTGGCATATTGACAGTGCGAATTCGGAGCGTTTTAAATGCAAATGACAGTATTCAATTGATCGCAGGAAAACAATGGGTCATAGCCTTACCTTTCCTTGGCTATGCTCTGAATAATCAGGCTGCAAATCCATGCACAATAGGGATATTGTACACGTTCTGGGGATTTTGTTCCCCGCGTACATGGGGGTCGATATGATGCTTCTTTTGGGCAGAGCTGAAATAGAGGTGCCGCTGCACCGTCCCCGGCACCTCGCTGGGGTGACGTGGGGAAAAGGGCATAATTTGCTCCAAATCCACCACGTCCTAAGTGTCAGCCTGTTTTTCTTCACTTCTATCCTTTTCTGCTTGCTCTTTAATCATTCCCAAGGGTGGCTGGCTTTCTGCCTGACTTGTCTCCATTATACCCTGCTGCAATCAATATGGCAAGCAGAAATCAGCAGGAGAAGGCATGTTCTGCTCCCAGTGAGAGCCGGTGGGAGGGAAGGAGATCAGGCCAGCCAGCTGCAACCCCAGCCCGGCAGGCAAGTCGAAATCCAGCCGAAAAAGCTGCCACCAGACGGCTGGGTCGTTTTTGCTTCATGGTGCCTCCTGCCTGGCAGCGAGCAGCAGGTAAAGCTCTTCCTCCTTTTCCGAGCCCAGGGAGGGCAGACAGGAAAACCTGTGGTAAAACTTACACTGAAAGTCGCTTTATTTTCATTTATTTATTTATTTATTTAGTGAGGGAAAGAAAAAGAAAGGTCTTTCCAAAGCAGAAAAATTCAGGAATGGAGGAGCCAGCCTTTCACCCTGATCAGGTCTGTTACATATGGATGCTGCTGAGCACTTGATGGTTCAGGTAGGTTCATGCTGGTTCAGGTCTCCAAGGTTGGCCATATTAAATTGAAGGCAGCCACTCTCACTTTTGAATATCTCTAGCCTTAGATTTTTGTTTTTAAGACCCACATTTCTTTGGAAACAAGTTAAAAACCATACAGGAGTGTTGTGAGTGAGGGCATCACCCAGTGCTCTCTGCCCATGTCTTTATCTTACCTAATACATATATGACATCTCCCTCCAAGAATTTTAACTTTGTGAATTTCTTCCCTTTCCTTAGTTTGTAAGCCTGAAAGGGCTTTTCAGGGTCCATTTCATTCCTCCAAGCCCCTGATTGTATCTAAATTGCACCAGTGAGCAGTGCTTTTCTGTCTCCTGAGCTTCCATCCACCCTTCTGGTGGTTTAGTCTTAAGCACTTCGGGTCAAGCACAGTTTTTTGGATCTCCTTAGTGGGTGAGTTATGTGCTCTGAGACATTTTTGAGTGCTTATGCAATACAACCACTGTACAAACAGCACTGCAGTTGCCAGAGCAGTTGCTGAGATGTCTGCAAGATATCCATGGACAGATTTGCACCTGGAATCAGAAGGGTGAGTGGAACATCACAAATGGCTGATGCTCCTGTGTCATCTGAATTAAGAATCTATGTGAGGCCACCAGAAACTGCCTTTTCCAGGGAATTTGACAATTAGAAAAAGTTCTTTTCTAAAAGGAGAGGTTCATGAGGAGCTGGAATTGGAGACCACATGGCTAATGTCATCCATTCATGGAGTCCTGTTAGGAAGCTCCACAATTTTTTTCAGGCTTTTCCAATCTTGCCCAGCAATTCCAGACACCTATACTGCCTAGGTACAAAAATCAAGGGATTGTATGACTAACTTACACCTACTTCACCATTCAAACTTTCCATCTCTGATGGAAGGCAACAAATAAGACCCAGCATCATTATTACCTTTCCCTTTCTAAGATAAATCTGTTTACCTGTAAAATAGATGCATTAAAAACCAATCAGTCAATAGAAATAATTAGTTACAGCATAGGCATGTGATTTGCTCAGCCTCTGGAACGGGGTAATGTCTTGCTTAGCTTGAACTCCTTGCTGATGGATGTTTGGTGAAAGGTCTTGGAGACGATGTACTCAGCTAAACGCTGGGGAGACAGAGAGTGATTACTACAGAGAGACATTGCTCAAGTCAGCTCTGCAAGAAATTCATCACCAGCAGCATTGGCACCACACATGAGCAGCAGCGTATGGAAACTGAACTGTAAAAAGTAACAAAATCAGGGAACTAAGGGAATGTTGCATATCGTGACCGTGGGGGAATGCATCATTTCCCAGAGGCAGAAACATTCTTGGTTAGAAGGCTTTTATTTTGTTATAGGAAATACTTGGATGAGGGAATTTAGCTGTGAACAGAGAGCCTTTGTTTTCTGGGAACAAAGGGAACCAAACCAACACAGGTTGGTAATGGATAAACTTTCTGTGCTGAGCTGGAGGGTAAAGCCTTGAGCTTGCAATAAAACACACAGGACTGGCCTCTTGTGCCTAAAATCCCGTGGCCCAAACAGTTGCCCCTGGAGGGAAGTTTATAGCTCATTTCTGCTTATTGGCCAGAAGACCACACTAAAATAACACCACCACCAAGAGCAAGAGGAGGGGCTGTTGCAAAAGGCTTCTGCCCACCTCCAACATGCACATGTCTGAACAAGATGGTCTTGATAAACCTTTAAAAGAAGGAGATGTTTCCTTCAGTCTGGAAGGCCAGTGCTTGCTCTGTCTTTCTGGGAAACTTCTCCTGCACTGCAACAAGGAATTGGGGTCTCCTCTGCCCCAAAGGCTTTCTGTGACCCTTTTTACCTGAAAGGTGAAGCACAGCAGCCTTCAAAAGCTCATGAACACCCAACCATGAGTTGAATTTCATGTTGAATATGACAAAATCCCGTATTGTTTACAAGTAGTTTAGCACATCTGGAATGAAAAAGAAGATGCCTTGTCTTCAGCTAAATGGAGGGTCTGATCTCATCCTACCAGAAGGAGAGGAGTAACAATAAAACAACTCCACAATTGTCCCTTGTGATGACAGGACTAGTAGAATTTTTCCAGTCCTGCTGGCAAACAGTAGAAGGCAGAATTCTTGCGGAGACAGAAGGAATAAAAACAAAATGTCTTGCAAAAGGCTAGAAAACTTTCCCAAAGCATTTTTCTTTAAACTTAACCACAAGATTTACAAGCTTATTATTAGTTCCCCTCTCCTAACATAAAAAGAGAAATTTAAAAAGTGTAGATTAACACATTTTTGGATATCTTCCAAGCTCTCAATTCCTCTGCTTAAAGGATTATTTTGACAAATCAAAGATCACTTTTTGGGTGGCCTGGAGAGATGCGAATTTGTGTTCTTTCTGTAGAAAAAATGATCACTTCTACAAGGGTGCTTAGTTGTGCCTCAGACAAATACAGAGGCAAATCCAGTCCAGCTCCTGATCTAACTAAGAGGCAGTTTAAGAACAAGTCAAATCACTCTGAAAGAAACAATTGTCTTGGAATGGAAAAAAATTTTATATATATATATATTCACTTAAAGGCAATCTTCGTAAACAGGTTGAACAAGACTATGAGGCTGGAGGAACAGATGGGAAAATGGAACAAACAGATGGAAAAACTCTATTTCTGAAAAAAAAATAATCTATTTGTAAAGCTATAGCTACTTTGAATGAATGTTTCAATGTTAGGGAGCTGAGGCATCAGAAAATTCATAACAAGGCCATAAATTCTTACATCTGAGATCAATAGGATGGCAAGTCTTTTAGGCAGGTGAATAAGGTGCTTCCCAAATAGCCATGTACATTATTTATCCATACTTAATGCCTCCATCCACATGTATACTTTGCTGCCCTTTAAGGCTGTATCTTACTCACATTACAGTTAAAAATTATCTTTCAGCTTTCATTAACGATCACTGGCTCATATATTAAAAGAAATGGAGCAAGTTCACCTTGCTTTCTGTCATCTAATCACAGGAAAGAAATGGGCCCAAGTTCGCCAGCATCATTAGAGAAGTCCTACAAACAAGAAGATGAGAAGGAGTGAGCACCATGGCTCAGTTCACTGACTTGATGGGGAAGTAAAGGCATCTCCATTAAATGCCTCCTATTCATCCAGCTGTTCCTGGTCAGCTCTCTGAGTAGTTACTGTGGGGAAGATCAAGAGACAAAGAGGGAGGAAAGGTCTGGTGCTACACTGACTCCAGGAGGAAACCTCACTTGCAGCAACCAAACAGTGCATGGGATGAGACACAGCCTTGCAGTAAAACACGGGTCGTGTGTTTTAGTCTAAGAACCACCACTTGGAGAAATAAGTCCAGTGTACGTTTCACACAATATTCCTTGGTGAAGATGGGTGAGATACTTACAGAAAAAAATTTTCCAGCCATGGACCAGGTGTCCAGAAAGTCTCCCTGGAGTAAATGAGTTCAGCAACCTCCAAGCAGTGAATAGGATAAGCAAAACCAAAAATGCATTACACAAAATGCTCATTTTGAGGACTCGGGAGATGGGTGGTTTGGGCTGGGCAGGCAGTGCTAATGGGTGCTGTTTTATGATCTTGGCTTTAATCCCTCTGAATTGGAGCTTCACAGCTGCAAGAAGGGACAGTAGAAGTGCTTCAGCTCACTAGGGAGATGCAAAGATTGGATTTTTGGCTGTGTGCATTCAGCAGTGCAGAAGTAGAAAAGGATGTTTGTTTTCAGCCCGGGGACTGGGATGGGAATATGGTGGTGGGAACCCACCTGCCAACTGTTTTTTGCTCTCTCCCTTATTTCAGGTCATTTCTTTTAAGTCAGTGCAGAGCTTTTAAGGACTGTGTCCCATATCTGGGTCTTAGCAGATTTGCCCACATGTTTTCCTGTGTGTCTCTGGGACTCATAAAAGCGTCTTTAGTGCTCAAGTAAGTTCCCCTTTGAGAAGGGACTGTCAAAGACAGGCACTAATGTCATTAGGAGGTTACAAGGGGGAAACAAGAGAGAATTTGCTACAGATCCTCATTTCCATAATCTTGCCTTGGCATCCTCGTTTGTCAGTTCTTAACCTCAATTCCTTAACCTCCAAATCTGTGGAGTCGTTGACCTTGGGGATTTGTCTTCAAACTGATTTCAAGTTTTAGGCAATCTAAATTAGGCTCCCTGTGACAGAAGACAAAACTTGGTCTTTGCACCCAAATGTGAAAGACAGGCCCAGAGTGCAAGTGAAATCTTGCAATCGTTTTTTCAAACCATCTGCCCATCTGCAGTCCCAGAACAATATCAGTTCGGTGCTGCCTTCCCTCTCTCTCTCACAGGAATAAAGAAATTACCATAAACAAAGCAGATCAAGGGTCTTTTTAAGCCAAATGCAGCCAAGACACATTGCTTCAGAAAGGAGCAGGAGGGGAAGAAAAAGAGCTGCAGGGGAAGTTTCTTCCTAATTCCCATTAACTCCAGTTTGGCCAGTGATGCTGGACACTACAGTGTAGTTTGCAGTGGATGGTGCTGTGTTCCTCTCCATGGCTGCTCCATTTCCAAGGTATTTTTGTGGCAAATGAAAGTGATCACCACACATGCAAACACACACACACACAAAAAACAACAAAAAAACAAACAAACAAAAAAAAAACCCTGCAGAACTGCTCCCTAACCGTGCAGAGGGAAATTAGGCTGGACACAAAGAGTCTTTTTCATTTCTCAGACCATTTCTGCATTGCACATGGCAGTCAAACCCCTGCCTGAATCATGCTATTTATTTCAGGGAGTAGAGCCATTGTGAAAAGATGCATTTATTTCCCAGAGTGTGCTCTGGGTTAGAGAGGCTGCGGCAAACTGGCAGGGCAGCTTGGCACGAGGATTTTCTGGAGCAGCAGGTAGAGAGGAACAACAGGAGCTGGACCAGTCCCCGCATGACGGGGAAACAGGGGAGGCAGAGAGATTAAATAATTCAGTGTATGTGTTGATGTGATGCATGGAAAAACACCACCAGAATTCACGAAGCTAAATGCTTATGTGCCTTTTCAATGGATCAGAGAGCAGGTTTTGGGGTAAAGGGAGGGAAACAGGCACATCCGTGTTGGGGAGCAGCTTGTGCAGTGGTGGCTGCAGAGAGGCTGCCCCTGAGGTGCCGAGAGGGGGAAGGAGATCTGCGGGAGCCTCAGCCTCATTATTTTTATGTTCAGCTGCCTAATTACTACGTGTCAGCTGTCTGTTGGAAGGAACGATGTACTGTAGCCTCTCGTTTGGGAATTTATAGTGATTAATGGGCCTGGAGGGAATGACTAACGAGGAAATGTTAGAATTAGTAAATATGCATCACCGTGCAATGAGTAAACTGAGGGACATGACAAATGAGCCCAAGTATGTGAAAGATGTAAATGTCACAGAGGGACAGCCTTTGGGAGGCCCCAGGGACCTGTAGGAACCGAGAGGAACTGGAGGATGGGAGCAACACAGGTGTGAGCCCATGCGTTGACAACAAACCAAGTGAGAAGAACCCTCCAAAGCCTAGATGGACCTGGAGGAACAAACTTACTCTGGTGCAGCACTGTAACAGGACTGAAGCCCTGCTTCCCTGTCTGTTGTCTCCTATGGAGCACAGCAAAGAGCCCTGTGTTGGGTGATCACGGCAATCAGTTCCCACATCAGGACCTGGACTTAGGTACTGCAAGACCAAACCCACTCAGTTTATACATTTCATGTACAGAAATTGCTTTCAGCTTGACTTGTTCAGAAGAATTTGTTTACTAAATAACAGCTTTGCTGCATGCCAGGGACCTGTAGCTGGTCCAAGGCCCATGTGAAGTAACACCTGCAGATTCAGTCTTACAGGCAAGAACAATAGAAAACAAGGTCGTGGTTTTGGGGGGTACTTTCATTATATTTCTATATATGAGAGATTTATAACCCCCCCAGAATTACAGCATGCAGGTGTTCTTGAATGCCAGGCATTTTAATACTGTAACTCTTGGAAAAATGCTACTAATTTCAGCAAATTTATTAAAACCTGTAAAACCATTCAAATGAACAGGATTAAGGAAGAAGAGCAGCTGTCTTACTTTCTTGGTCTAGCATCTCATTGATATCATCTGGCAATCACTGGTCTGCTACATCTGTCTATTGACAGCATCTGCAGGTGAGAATGTTCCTTGAGCAGTGTAAGGTAAATCTTTGTTGATGTTACTTTCTTTATAAGAAGAAATTAGAACCCCAGATTCAAATGCTCTTGAGTTTTGGGTAATGAAAATCTAGAATTATATATGCTACAGAATACTGAAATTTGGTCTCATTTGCATCTACCAGATCAAACCCCTCACTCCATGTGGGTTTTCCATTTTATTTCCAGCACAGCAACATTATTCAAATTCACCCAATTGAAAGATGCAGCTGTTTCTATTTTTGGTGCATCCCTGTTAGAGAATAGGAATCAAACAACAATTCTGCACTGCGTTTGGAGATCAGCAATATTCTGTCTGTAAGATATTTTTCACTCACTGGAAACAGAAGTCAGGGGAGCAATAGCTTAGGTGCTTTTGCCCTTCAAATACTGCGAAGCAGCTGTAATGTTATATTTTCCCCATAATAGACATTTCTGAAAGCTGAAATAATTTTCAGAGGACATATCTACATCATAGCTAGGGCTATAGTTATGGAATAGATAATTTTCCTTTTCCAGAATTCCTTGATGCAAAAAGAGAATTATTTATAGGAAAAAGAAAAAAAAAACACAACAAAACAAACACCTCCCACCCTGTTACAATCTGCTTAAATGTTGCAGGAAGAACTTCAGGTTCGAATATGCCCCTGAGCAAAATTAAAACTCACACAAGTTATCTGTTGATACCAAAACCGATATTTTTATTTATATTAATTGCTAGGAGATGCAAAGAGAAAGAGGAAAAAATAAGAAAAGGCTGGAAAAAGCTAAGATTACTTTTAGAAGTGTAGGTAAGATACCACCGAGCTACCTTTTCAGACGAGATGGTGGGGGGGGGGGGGGAGGGGGAAGGAGCAGGGTTTTTTTTCTGTCTCTGACGCTTTTCGATGTTGTCTCTTAGCTGCAGCGGGGGGGGGGGGGGGCTTAGCAGCTTAGTTCTCTGGAATGCAGCCAGGATGTGTAGCCTTGCTGCTTACGTTGAGCCGTGTCCCAGGCCATGCAGGGTCCCGATTCAGCAGCAGCTCTCGGCCCTCGGTAAGGACAGAAGGATGAGGTGTAACTCACGCGTGTGGCACGGTGGGTCTCAGTTCCCCAGGCCGGCAGGGTTTCAGTCTCTGGTGGCAGGCAGCCAGCGTGGGGTGGCGGAGAAGAGGGGAGGGGAAGGGGAAGGGGGGGCGAGAGATGCACGGTTACTGTTACTGTAACTAGTTCTCTCCGTCCCTTTCCACTCCTCATTTTCCAAAATTTTTCCTCAACTTTTCTAGTGTTCAGAGGAGGTTGTACATGATTTCTTGGCACGTAGACCTATTCAGATGTTCGAAGAGATATGATAACCATAAACAATAGCAGGATCTTTTGGCAGGAAAACTCCAGCAAGAAACTCTGGTGAGGACTTCTGGCAGGAAAGCAGACAGAGAATTCTTGGTAGGAAGTTTTGACATGCAGAAACAATGGCGAAACATTAGTTTTGGCATTTCTATATTATCTGGGTGTTACACACCCCCAAACCAATCAACTAATCTCCTTTGTGAGAATTAAATAATCTAAATAACTCTTGCTTTGGTTAGTGAACAGCATCTAAAACCCATAAAATGGAGAGTGAGAAAGGAATTTAATAATCTCTGATAGTGTATTGCCATTCAGTCTGTGTTCATTGTGGAGAGCGTGAGCTTTAACCCTCACACCTTGGCTGGCACAGGTTAGAATCATAGAATATCTTGAGCTGGAAGGGGTCTACAGTAATCATTGACTCCAGCTCTTTGCCCTGCACAGGACAGCTCCAAAAAATCACACCATATGCCTTAGGGCATTGTCCAAGTGCTTCTTGAACTCTGGCAGATTTGCTGCTCACTGGCTGGTCCAGAGGACTTTGAAGCCAGATGAAAGATTAAGACGGGTTAAAGGCGGATTATATGCACAAACAAGGTACGTGAATTTACTTGTTCGTGGTTATGCAGCAAAATCACCATGGAGCTGGAAGGAGAACATGTTTCTTGACTTTCAGGACTATGGTTTACCCACAGATCTATGACTTAAGCTTAAAAGAACCTTAAGCTTAAAAGAACCTCTCCAGTGAAGTCCATAGGGTGACTTGTCTTGGAAAATACAACTTTAGTAAAAAAAGGTTTCAAACTGTTTCCCTTCATTGGATAGATCTAATTCCCAGTACCTATGTCATGTAAGCAACCCTCCTGATACAGCCTGTCTGGTAGTTGTATTTAACTTGTTATTTGAGTGTTGCACGAATGGAGTATTCACTGAAGCTTTCTGCACTGTTGTCTTTTGGTATCCCTCTCGTCAGTCTCACTAAAGTACAGCTGGAGTTACTTCTCTTTTTCTCCCTCCTGTCCACAGGATTTTGTACTTGGAGACTTGTGAGCAGGAATCACGTGTTCTTCTGGGCTGCTGCAAAGGAAGTAATCGAAAAGTACAACAGAAAGGACACATCATTAATCATTTTTAGGGAGACGAGGAGAGAACTGATCAGAGGATGACTGTGAGCTCCTACAGGTAGCAGCAGGATGACTCTGTGTTGAAAAGTGTTTTAGGGCTCTGAAAATGAAGCAGAACCACCAGTGCTGTCCACCTCCATCCAGTTGCTGACTGGATAACAATGATTTCTATAATTATATTTTAAAAGAACAAGTACTTCCTTGCTTGTTTGTAAAGATCAATATAGAGACCATCCCCACATCAACCAACTTCTTCATCAACATCTTGACTCCATCCCTTCCACTGACCCTGCTCCATCGTCATCAAAGTCACTGCAGAGCCCTTCTTTGGTCTCTCCTAAAGCAGAAATGGCAATAGAAAGGACATTACAACCTCCCCTTTCCATAAAAACACTCAAAAAGTCTATTTTGGCAAACCAAAGACCTCCTCCAGTGCTCCCACAGGCAATGGGAAATATCTCATGGACCCAAACCTTCATGAGCAGCCCAGCTCCTACCTTTTTCTCTGGCAGCAATGATGTAAAACATCAAATCCCAGCCTTGAAATCAGGACTTTTTTCCTTTTCCATAGGTCTGTGGCCTTGGCCAAATGCCACTTCCCATTACTTGTAACAGTGCTGTGACCACTGCACAACAGGTGAAGGATGAGGTCATCCTCCATGAGAAGGTTCAGGACTGAACCAGGGCTCTCACGTTCTCTGGTTTCACCACTGGCAAAAGCAGTTCAACGCTTGGCTGAAATGATGAAAAAGAAAACAATTAGCTGAAATGTTATAAATACTCTAGTTACAATCAGTCTACCCTCAAATAAAATATTTAATTTCAATCTTCACAGTGATTGCCTTATTTGGGGGCTGTACATCCAGGGGCAAAAGGATTTCTATTTTGCAACAGCAAAACATGGTGTTTTGAATGTACTTTTTCTGTTGGAAAATGACAGGATGGAAAATCCACAGCTATCTCTACTCATAACACATCATGGTTAGGTGTGTGTGCATAGCACTTAGCACAGCATAAAACATAACATAGCACATAACACATCCAGGTGGGTGTGCATATGGCATGGGAACAAAAAGTAAGTTTTAGAGACAAAGTTTGAGGACACAGAAACTATTGGAAAAGGAGGGTTAAATAGCAGTAAGATCGGATGGTACAAGGAAAGCTGTGCTTTCTAGATCTCAAGGAAAGTTAAAATACAAAAGCCAGTTTGCAGGTGACACTGAAAACACTTTGGAGGTCCCTCCATTTATTGTTGGGTACAGGGAGACCTGGTTAAAGAAAAAAAATTAAAATACAGACAATACTGAACTCTCAGCAGAGACAAAGTCAAAACCCAGCTGATGTGTTGGAGTCAGAAACAAGTGCATCTGGTCAGACATGCCACACACTTTCTTCCCCTCCATGTGGAAATAATATGGTTTCCAAATTTTTTGGGAGCATGAAGATTACAACAACAGCCCCAGCAGAGCTCCCCTGTGCTGCATTGTTTACTTTTGAGGGAAATTGTTGACTGCTTTTCATATTGCCACATGTGAGACAAAACAATCCCACTATCCTTTTATTCAATAAAATTGTTTAATATTCCAAGTTTCTTGTGTGATTCAGAAGGGGACTGTTTCTAAATGCCAACCTCTCCTGTTGGGGGGTGGAAAATGCCTGCTTCTGGCTTGGTTTAACAGCAGGCTGGTGGCAGATCGGCCTTTCCAAAGCAAGGAGCCTTGGGCAGTGCCAGAAAGAGGTGCCCAACACTCAGCCAAAATGGGCCTAAATATCATCCAAACCCAAGGGAGGAAAGATTTTTAATAGATCACCTAAAAAGGCAAAAATTATTTGCCAAAGGTTGCAGCAATATCACAGTTAATGCAGATGATTCTTGTGTTAAACATGGGGAATTAATTGCCTGAATTGCCTGAAGTGGGTCAGTTATCACCCAGGGAACCGCTGGCCAAGTCTGACCTCTCCACCTCACACCTGGGTGCAATTTCCAGCAGCCCAGCCACTGTTTGCAGAGAAATCAAAGCCAATGCAGCCGCTGACTTCTAAGATCTCCGACAGGGAGATCTCAGCTGTGGTTACCAGCTGGGCTGCGCAAGTGGCATTTTCCAGAAAACCCATCTGCCACATTGAGGCTCCAGTAGCCAAGAATCTGCTACTTACTACCACAAAACTGCTCCAGATTTTCATTGGGGTAACTACGAGCATTTACATTTTGGGAGGGACAGAGAAGGTGGATTTTAGACACTGTTACTTTCAGTGTTGAAAGGAAATTTTTGTCTTACTGCACTGGTCCAACCCTGCCTTTTTCTTTGCTGCTTTCTTGTTTTGCTACTTCATTTTCAGATAGGTGCCCTTGGCTTCCCAGGACTATAGGCCATCTCTTGGCTCTTATCTTTCTTGACATTTTGCATCTGTTTTATGTCTCTAACTGCCTTTGATTTCAGCCTGGCTTCCATTTTCTCATATTCAAGCTTAGAGGCAGAGGCAATCCAGCTGAGATTCACATCTCCATGGATGTTAGATGTCTCCAGGGTTGATGTCTGCATCGGAGCTAGTGGTTTAGATTCCCTTTAGCATTGATGGAGAGAAATGAGTGAGTAAATCATGATTTATCTGAGCCACTTGAGGGATCTGAACTTAGCGGGGGGTAATTCCTGCATCCCGAGCATCTCTTTTGCTCAACAACAAAAGAGATGGAGAAGTCAATGTCAGGAGACATGGCTCCTACCCTGTATCATAAAAATAAATTTTAAAAGTGCTCTGAATATGCCTTTCCTTTGGGAGAATCCTATCCCTTCGCAAGTGCCTTTCTACACCCCTTGGCTCAAATGATTCACAGGCACCTGCCTTCCCAGATGATGCCATCAAGGTTCATGTACCTGGTCCTGGATTTCTGCAAGGTCTGGCAAATCCACCCCAGCTTATTGCCAGCATATCTGGTCGGAGTTTTCTCCAAGAGGCCACGTGAAACCTAGAATGCCATCAATGACCCTCTTTGAAGAGTATGGCCATTTTTGTACAGGCAGGCAGGCTACAGAATGAAGGTGTTTTGGTAGAAAAGGGGATTTATCATGATGGATGAAGGGCATTTTTAGCTCAAGAGGCAGCTGGCTTCCCTGCAACCAGATGGCCACAAGGTCCTGGCCAAACTTTGCATCTTGACCATGCTCCAGTGTGATGATTACAACTGACAACTCAGAGTTTGGCCACTGTGAGAATATTAAACACCCCAGAACTGTTTCTAAAGATTACTAGATTAGTGTAGCACCCAGGTCAACATCTCAGCACTGAGCTTAGGAAAACAAGAGGCATAAATCAACAGCTTTAAAACACATGTGTCAGTGAGAAGTGTACTCTAAGAACAAGATACTTAAGCCATTAAAACTGGACCAGGACGGAGGTGCTGGAGCCCACCTAACATACAAGGGAATTGTAAAATACACCAAATCTGAGCTCAGATATGGATCCTGGTTTTACAAATGTGCATTTTATCAATAAAAGCATTGGCTACAAACATCTCAACACCTTCTGGTTTACCTAATTTGGCTTGATACTGAAATTTGGATGTTTGAAGCACCTCTATTACTTCTTCATAGAGGTGGCATGTGATTATCCAGAATTACATACCAAACCACAGCCATAAAATTCAGCCTGAGTTGCCCTTATGCTAAACGACTCCCAAATAGATGTATGAAAACCTGCTCATAATAGTCTTTATGTTAGTTTAGTAAGACAACTGAGTGCAGTGGTATCTTGGGAACTTGCTGTCAGGTAAATTCCTGTTTTGGGGAGCAGCAGGAGGAAGAGGGAAAGGAGCAGGATGAAGGTCTGGTACCTATCTGCTCTGGTCATCTGGAGTTAATCTGCAGCCAGGTGTCTGTCAAAGCTCCTAAATTCTTTGGGTATCCTAGAGACAACTGAGAGGGAGAATGCATGAAAAGGAAGTCAACTCTGGAAATGGATCCTTTGCATATGATACAGCCTGAGCACCCAAAAACCACACCAACAGAAACCACTCGCTTTCCTGCAATAAGGCAGACCTTATGTCCATGGATTATATGTATTTTAGAGCTAAATGCAGGGACCTTGATGAGCCATTTAGCAAAGAAAAAAAGGAGTAAATAGGAAGACAAATAGAAGTAAAACTACTCTCCCTGTGATGCCTGCAACTGGCTTCTGTGAACTGCACGACACGGCTCCTCAGTGCATCTCAATCCAGGGTTCGGCCGTGGAGGGAGGATCTTCCCCAATGCATCTGCACTTCATTAGTAGTTTGTAGACTGCTAAATGAGCAACAGACACCAGCATGAATGTGCATTGTCTGAGCTGGGCTGATCGCACTGTGTGATACAAGGGAGTGTTAAAAAAAACTGCTGTTCTTCAGTAAACATTGGAAAAGGAGACTGAAGATTAATTCAAACAGCTTGGAAAACTGAAACAAGAGAAACAAGCTGCATATTTCCAAATATGGGCTACCTTACTCCAGTATCAAGCCGGGAGAACCCTGGGGCATGCAAGCCAACCGAGCTGCAACTCCCTGGATAACAAGGCCTTAATTAAAAGCTAAATTGCACATACATAAAAAAACCCACAGGGCTCACTTCAGCCACAGAGGTCATGAAATCACAGGCAATCATATGACAAACATTAATCCAAAAGTCCAGGGAATACTGCTCTGCACACACTCACTCAACACAAGCCACAAAAACACTTCGCAAAAATGCCATAACGAGCTTAAGGCTTTTAGTACAAATAAATAAAGCCACAAATAGTAACACCAAAGGAAGAGAGAAAAGGAACCACCAAGGGCTCTGGTCTTCTGTAGTGGGAAGTTGTTCAGTGAAAATGCCAAATTAACTCCAAGAGAGAGATTCTCTCCAGTGCTCCCCCCACTCCCCAGCTCCTCGCTTCCCTGCTTCACTCCCCCAACTGCTCCTGCTAATCTGATCTGTAGGAAAACGTCTTCCCTGCTCCAAATCTGGCACTCATTTTACCCTCACATACAATCAAAACATGCCAACCAGCACTTGAGATGTTTTTCTTTAATACCATAAGGAGCAATAACACACCATGTTCAACATCCCATCTCCAGCTGCTTTGGAGAAAAGCAAAAAGCCCCAGCTCAGACACCAAACTATGCACAGGGGGCACAGGGAAAGGAATAATTAGCTCATTTATGTAATTCCCACATTCAGCCCTGGGTTTTTCTCATTACCCTGTGTTGGATGGTCCTGACTCTGACCACCTTGAGCAGCAGATCTCCCCACACATGCCGTGGCACCAGGGATGAGCACAGATGGTCCCACGTTGAGGTTGGATCCAGGAGGTCAGTGCAGGGTAATTTATCTCTCAGAGCACAGCAGACCCTGGGACTCAGCTGCTGTAATTTGGGGGCAACCCAGCTACTGACATGGACATCTGTTGAGGATCTGCTCCTATGTTTCTGCACTATTTTTGCCATGAAAGACCAGCAGCTTTCAAGAAAAGGAGTAAGAAAACCTATAAAAGGGAGGAAATTTGTATAGAGTGAACCAGGGACATTGCCCCATGTTGGCAGTGCTGACCCACCAAACATCACATTATGATGCACAATCTACTCTTGCTAAGTCCTTATTGCTAATTTTGACTCAAGATCACCATTTAATGAACTTTCTTTGCATTTTCATTTCAACTGGAGGCTTACAAGACCATTTCCTTTGGAAGAAACACCAACCCAAAGCTCAGCTTGGCACTTGTGGATGGTGGGGTTGCCCACAGCAGGACTCCTCTTAGGAAAAGGTTCCCTGTGCCTGTAGGTCTTTTGCCCAAGTTAAATACAGCCTTCCCTGACAGCTCATTGGATCTCCCAGGTATGACATGGAGTCACAAGCTCTTGTCCCATGGGACAGGCACACAAGGAGTTTCCTGGGAATCAGCAGACCCAAACGACATCATGTATAACTTCTTTCTGCAGGAGGGAACATTCCAGGGTTACACACATGTTAAAAAATAATAATAATAATAATAATAATAATAATAATAATAATAATAATAA
>NW_020897760.1:30318-90636 GCF_003984885.1 Neopelma chrysocephalum
AATAATAATAATAATAATAATAATAATAATAATAATAATAATAATAATAATCAGATTTTCCCCAAAGTTCCTGAGCTTTACTGGTGGAAGTCCAGGACTTTGCCGAGAGCAGGAAATGAGCACATGGATGTACTCTGGAAATAGTACATGTACTCAATGTACTCAAATAGGCCATGAAACAGTACAATTGAACACAGTCTGCCAGTAGAAATACACTGGGGACAACGCTTCCCAAGCCTCCCCTCTGCACCCACCACCATGTGCACGTTTTGGATGTGGGGCTTTTGTTCTACTCACTGAGATGGGAAGAAAGCAGCCCCAGCAGCACCACTGTCAGGGCCGAATCTGGAGGCAGCACTGAGTAATCCAGATGGATTTTTCTCTGAGAGTCCAGCCGGTGGGGATGTGGTCACACAGCTGTAAGGGAAGAAGCTATAGCTGTAAATGGGTGTTGTTCTCCATCTCCTGACGTCAAGGGAAGCTTTACTGGTGAGCCTTGCCAAGCTCTGGAGAAGATCTCCCACCCCACGCAGCCCCCACGTGAGATCTCAGCCGTCTCCCTCCCTGCCGGGTGCTGGCACATCTCCACACCCCAGCCCTGAGCTGCTGTGATGGGGGAAGATGCTGCCAAAAGCTGCTCACCCAGATAGCCGCTTTCCATCAACAGCACCTTGTGCTGGACCCCAAATAGATGGTGGTGTGTATCCAGGGGACCCCGGGGTGGGAGTGTTGTGAGTCCCCCTGATTCATGGCAGGTGATGGAGAGAAACCATCTCACATGCAGCTTTAACCTCTGATGCTTTTCAATCAACACCTGGTTTTGAGCAGTTGCTCTTTATTTTTGTTACTGACAGGGGAGTTATTGTGTTGCTCCCTTTCACAGGGAGGGAGAAGAGATCTTTGAACCTTTTCTAGAAAACAAAAATAAATAAAATCGTACAGCTATTTGCTCCTGCAAATATTCAGGTCTGAGCTGGAGAAAGAGTGAGGCCAGGAGAAGCAGGTAACCCTTTGCAGCTAAGACACAGGATTAAAAATGCCATTCCCATCATATCCTTAAACAAACCCATGAGAGAAGCCAAACCCACCCCAAACTTTCCCCTTCAGCCTGCAATTTTCAGACAACAAATCAATCCTTTCACTTTTCTAAAGGAGCAAAGAGAAAGGCAGAGAACTGGAAAAACCCTTTATAGAAATATCAGCTGTTCCTCCTCATTCCCACCCCCAGTTCTGTTTTTTGACAAGTTAAAGTGAGGCCATAACTTATTCTGCTTTGTTCGACAGGGCTAATCACACGTGACTCTAATCACTCATGATGTTTTATTGATTTTAAGCACATTTAATCAGAAATTGGCTCTGAGTTAGATTCCTGCTAATTACTGAGAAGCAGCATTTTGAATGACTTCACAATTGGACTGCAGATTAGAATGGACAATATGTACTAAAATAATGATTCATGCATTCAGCTCCCTGGATTTATTTTGTTTATATTGGATTTTTTAATCTTTAAAGACATAATTCTGCATATGGGCAAGCAGCATTAAAAACCCTTAGCAAAATGGGTTTAATTTAACAGTCTAGGCTTTTGCCAGAGATGGGATATGTGGGGAACAGTTTATCCCCTGCAAATGCAATTCTTTCTCCGAAGGTCACTGGGTGTGTCTTGCCCATGGTGACACCACACACGGGTGGTCGTGGGAGGTGGGAGGCCACTGCATGAGGTGCCTTTAGCATCCCCACCAAATTCATCAGCTCTGCTCTGAAGTCAGAGTGAGCTTTTCTGATGCAGTCCCTGCACTGTCCCTACTTCCAACCTCAAACCCAAAATGCAAATGGCTCATTCAGGGAAAGGGGACCCAGCTCTGAGAAGTGACTACAGTGAGCAGAACTACCCCACTTCACCCCTCCAGCTGCTCAAATCTTTCAACAACAGAGGGTTAACCAGTTTATATTTCCATAATTCTTGATTTAAGAACCACCTTCTCATTGAAAATCAGATTATTGCTGATCATAGCCTGGTAAGAGATTTCTTTCATTTCAATGGCCACAGGTGTCTCATCTCCATCAGTGTCTAAGACATCCGTTTCAAAGTGGCTGCAAATACTCCAGTGACATTGTCCATGCTCAGAAAGAGCTGTGGCCAAGCACAGACCTTTCTTACCTCTGCAAAACTTCCTCTGCCTCCTGGAAAACACTGATCCAGGATCAACAGGGAAGCTGGAGGCTGGCAGAGAGGAAGTGGTGGGGGGCTACCAGCTATTTGAACTGTAGGAAAGGAAAATTTCCTTCTGATTGAAAACAGAAACTTTCCATTTCTATCTACGTTATTTTACTTTTGTTGGAAAATAAGAAGCCACACTGGGGAAGCTCCCACAGTTTTCAGCTAAAATTTTCAAGGTTTGAGTTATAAAGTCAAAATTTTCCATGAAAAAAAGGAATATTTTTTCCCCCAACACAACTCTACTAGGAATACTTACAGCCATTTTGCCAGCCAATTGCTTTCATATAAAAACAAGTCTAAATTCAGAATGATGTACAGAATACTCTGCAAAAACCAGCATCTAAAAAGCAACAGCTCCAAGGTCTCCCGTTCTGCTCCCACTCCTTCCCATGGGTCCACGACACCATGATTCAGTGGGTGGAACTTGGTCACGAATGATGTGAAACCTCAGTTTCACAAAAATCTGGGAAGTTCACCCCAGAATTACCACTGGCCTCCCAAGGAACCAGCCTGCAAGTCTGTGCTATTGCATCTATCATTGGGGAGTGGTGATTTTCAGTCCTAGTGTAATGATGCACTCCTTGGATATAATATGGCAAGACTCCAACCTTCATGTAGTACTCAAACTATAGTGAAGTCCAGAGTGTAATACTGACTCCTGCATCCTTCATCCTCACAACCCTCCCCATTTCCCACTGTGTCATTTTATTATCTTTGCAGAACAGGATTTAGAGGCACAGGGAACTCTCACCTTGGTGTAACTTCACAGGTTTGCAAAGGGGATTCTGCATCAACTATAAAACTCACCACATCCAGAATTACTGGGTGTAGGTGTTCACAGCCCTGAGGCATGTTGCTTTAGTAGTTTTCTGAATGGACACGAGTGACACAACAGCAAATCTGTGTTCTTTCACTCACTGGTTGACTCCAACTTCAGAGTCTTCAGTGAGAATGACAGACTTGAAATTATTCTGAAGTTACAGCACCTACAAGAGTTTTACCAGATGGAAACCTGAAAAAAGACTACTGATTACTTCTCAGATGCATTGCTCATTTGTTCAGAGTAATTAGTACATGCAAACCCAAAAATAGACCCTTTTCCTTTGATCTTCTCCAGTTGAATTCTGCACATGACGACCCAGAGCACATATCTGGATACTCTGCACTGAAACTGCTGCAGTTTTTGTTCGAAACCCAACCAGTGTTTCGTATCTCACCTATGAAAATGCAAATGGAGATAAGTCTTGTCAAAGGACACTGGTGAGCATCAACCTGTCCCAACCCCTCACATTTTGCATCTTCCTGGGGGAAGAAATCACATGCAGGCTTACTTGTAGACTTTGAAATGTCCCAGCCTGTGCTGTTTCCCTCTGGTCATTTAATCAACTATTAAAAATCTGCCCTGAAGTGAGCAGCTAATGTCTTTGCAGTGTCCTGAAGTCCGTGGCAGCCCTTTCTTTAACACCACTAACTTTGGGATTAGCCCTTTATATGCAGCCCAGGGCAAAGAGTGAGGAAGAAGAATGGTTTCCAGGAGGGGATGGAAAAGTGGAGTAGATGGGGCACAGCTTGGCAGCAAGTTCCCACGTTTGTGAGAGGAAGGGCTGGCAGCAGGAGCTTGGATGGGCTATGTCAGGAATATTCAATGCTGCCAAAACAACCCAAGAGACAAGGGCCCCTGCATCCCAGTCGATCTCTCTAAAAATAGGGGAGATCCTCTTACAGTGCAAAGCTGGCTGAGCACACACGTGCTGGCCATTCTACTCGAACACTCCTGAGCAAGAGCTGCCTCATTCCCCTACGAGCAGCTCCAGCACCTTGACATGGGCACCTGCCTCCCAAGGAGGTGCTGAGAGGTGGGAGCCAGTGTCCGAAGTTTCTCTGCAGGTTTTCTGGCAAGGCTGAACAAAGGAAGGTCATATGGACCCATTGCCCATCAGTACCTGGAAAGACTTGTCCTCCTTGGATGGCTCCAAGAGCTGGACTGGCTACATGGTCAGGAGGGAGACAGAGGGTGGAGAAGCTGGGACTCACACTACTGTACCACTCTTGTGGCTTGTGGCAAAGCTCAGTGCAATACTACAGTCCCAAATAAAACCATCAGCAAATGTTTCATCTACCCTAGCAGCGGTGCTGAGTCCGGTCAGCAGATGGACCAGTGGGGTCATGGTCATGTTTCCAGCTGTACATTTAACAAACCTCGTTTTGTATGCTGAGCATTAGCACTGACATCCTGCACTAGAGATTAAGGCAATATTGTACATTAATTTCCAGCAAGGGATTAATTAAATCTCAAAATTCCTGAGAGGTAACTGGTATAATGGAAGCCATTCATTTCAGTGAGATCCAAGCTAACAAGTTCCTCATTTGCTTCTAAACTTGCTCCATGGTGGAGTGAAATGCAAGCTGGGAACTATCTCTTGCAAATACTTTAAAATGCCTAACAATGATATATATTATCTACCTCCAGAGTTTACACATGCTAACTACCGCTCCTTCCTCTTCAGGTCTTGGAACAGCCTTTTCTCTGCCCTAAGAGTAGGTCTCAAATCTGACAGCAATGTCTCTGTCAGCACACTGCCCAAATGACCTCTGCAGTGCTTTGTTCCTGATGTTCCTTGGGCCAGGGGGAAGCAGCATGAAGCCCAAGGCACCGTGATGGGAGAGAAGGAAAACCCTGTTTGTGTTTTAATGTGGTTGAGAGGACACAAGTGGGGACAGGACAGACTGTTTTGCTACAAATAGCTGCAAACAGGGGGTGTGAAGGAGACTCAGCAGGGATGAAGATGGGGCAGCAGAGCCAATGTGCCCTGGAGATGTGAAGTGGGAGGCCACCCGCCAATGTTTTTGGGGGGATTTTTCCCAGGAAAATGGTATGTTTGCCATCAAAAAGCCCCAGACCTAAACAAAACACTGGCTTCACTAGGACTCTGGCAAAACTGCTCACAGATTTACTCATGGTTCTCCCCTGCCTGTAGTGCTCATGCCATAAGCACATGCTTATGGAGAGACCTGGGTATCTCCATGCCATTCACCACCACACAGCATTTTTCATGGTTTCTGGGCTTTTTCTGGGGCAGCAAAACAGCTGGGTTTGCCCACAGCTGCTCACTTTGCTTTCTCAAAATCTGCTGTTCCTTGTTTGGGCTTATTTAAACTCGCTTTCTTCCTGTTCACTTTTATTCTGCTTTTCGTCATCAAAGTCCTGCTTGGGCCGATGAGGGATTTTGAAACCTGGAGGGTTTCCATGGGTCTGGCTTGTATTAGAGGGGGGCAATTTCCCAACCACCGGCTGAGTTTCAACATTCCTGCTCTCCTTGCCTTGCTGAGGAAAAGCAGGGGCACACATGCAGCCTCCTGCAAAGACTTATTCAAGGCGAGGGAATTTTGACAAGAGCAACAGAGTGGGCTGGGCTGGAGAGCTGCTGCTGGCGTGCTTGGAGTTGAGTTTTTTCAGCCTGACAATAATTTCTGCAGCTCATCTTCCATCCTCTTCCCTCTTTGCAATTACAACCCCAAGCCCACAATGATCCTCCCTTGCAACTGCAGCCTTTGCTTCCCCCCTGGTACAAGGGGGGCTTTTGCACAGCCCTGCTGATTTAGGGCCTGGAGGTTTTTTAACCTGGGGATGAACACTGGCAGGACATATTGAAATGAATTGGAGAGCACAGTTTTTGCTGGACTTTTATAAACTGTAGGTGCAAGGCATGTCCATAGGACTGAATATTGTTGTAGTCTTCACAAAGCCTACACCTTTGTGTAAAGAGAAGCAGAAGGGTAGGTTGAAGTGACATTCCCAAACCAGTACCAGTGCCACAATAACAATATAGTAAAAACCAGAAATTTGGGTTTTGCCTTTCAGTGTTTCAGTGCAGCTCCAATTAATCAAAGAAGTAAAATGTAAAAATCAATGGAAAAAAAAAAAAGAAAAATAATTGCATAGGCAATTCCATCCCTGGGAACATTCAAGGTCAGGTCGGGTCAGGCTCTGAGAGAGGTTGGACTAAAAGGCCTTTAAGGGTCCCTTCCAAGCCAAACTTTCTATGATAATCATGCCATACATTCTGCTCTAATTGACAGCCTTTCATCATTTGGAGGAGAGTTTCCTCCTGGTCCTTCTCATGTATTAGGGTCCATCCCATAGCCACCTTTGCGTTTGCAAAGCCAGAATCCATGGATGATTTCTGTGTAACACGGGACACTGAGCAGTGTGGCTGTGCTTCCCGGTGGGAAAAGCAGCGCTTAGTCCTTTGATTGCTCACGTTGGAATTGAGCTCCCCCATCTTCCCCTCCCACCTCCACTGTTACAGGCCCGGCTACACAATATTAATTGCTCTTACCCATGTATCTCATGTCCAATGGATATTGCCTTTTAATAAGTGCCATCATGCAATTAAGCACCAGCAGTGCGAGGCAGGAATTCTGCAGCACCAGCAATTTTTGCAGGAAACCACAAGATGGCGATGGAATAGAAATTTCCATCGACAGAAAAAGCAGTTTTGGGTTAGGGAGAAGGACTGAACCCCTTTGATGCTGAGGCCTCAGCTAGAAAGCAAAAAGCAGGGAGGTGTGGAAATTTTACATTATTTTCCATCTTTTTTTGGGGCATGCATATACTGGTTCTCCATTTATATGTTACCAAATATCTGAAGCATAGCAGAGTTTTCCTTTTTTTTTTTTAAATATTAGTAGCTGCCTTGAAATCTCCTGTTAGAGCAGCAGCTTGATCCTGCCATGACCAATCAAGTCAGCACGAAGAGGCAGTAAACTGAAGCCCTTCAGAATTTGCTGCATAGGAGCCATTAAAGAAAAGGTATCTTTCCTTTCTGTAGCAAAATGCTCCATTTCCCAAGAGATGTGTCCATTATTGATCCCCACACTGAAGGAAATTTTCACACAAAGGGAAAAATTAATTAAGATTTTTAATTAAAACACAGAGGCATGGAAAATGGGGAGCTGGCTGATGCAGCACATGTAGTTGCAACCCCTTTAACCTCTGAGCTCACCCCTTCCCCCAGGATGGTCTGACTGGGATGTGTAAGATGGGACGAATAAGCGTGACTTGAATGTGCAACCAGGAAGTCAAGATGGATCTGAATACTGCTAATTAAAAACCCCTGCTTTATCACCTTATTTTTGCTTATGTCTCCATAGGCAAAGGTGAAATCCTTTTTATTTAAGGAATGAATGTTCATAGAATCATAGAATGGTTTGGGTTGGAAGGGACCTTAAAGCTCATCTCGTTCCACCCCCTGCCATGGGCAGGGACAGACCAGGTTGCTCCAAGCCCCGTCCAACCTGGCCTTGGACACTGCCAGGGATGGGGCAGCCACAACTTCTCTGGGTAACCTGTGCCAGTCTATGACCACCTTCACAAGGCCCAGTGGTTGTTCCTGTGATTATTCTCAGCACAAAGGAGTGATGTTGGCAGTTTTATACACAAGGAACCAAACCAACAAATATTGCACTGTTTTCAAAAGCTTGCCAGGCAAAACCCAAGATCTATGTCCAACATCTCCATCTTCCCTCTAAAGACCCTGAGTGAATGAGTACTCAAATCCTAAAGCCACCAAACAGTGATTTTTTTTTAATATGATTTTTTAACATAATCCCATAAAAAAATTGTCTGCCTCTTCTCTGGGTCTCTGTACCCTCAGCTCTCACAGTGCAGGGCATGGGAGCAGCACCCACTTTCCACCTTGGCTCTACACAAGGAAAGGATGGCAGTTTTCACTTCTTTATCTAGGATAGCAGTATTTCTACCACCAACCCCAAATCTGGGAACCCGTTGAGCTGAATGAGAATAAAGCTCCAAATTTTGAGCCCATAATTCAATTAGGATTTGCACAAATGCAGCTTCAAAGTGTCCTCATGAAATTTTGCCCTGCAAATTAAAACTTCCCTTTGCAAATCTGCCCTTTAGGTTCTGCTTGGGAAGGAGATGGGAGACAGCTTGAGGAGATTCATTTTTCCTCTAGTTTATATATAACTTGCTAAGCTTTTTATTTTTTTAAATGAGCTTACTACGTCCAATTTAAGTCAAAATTTAATGATCCCTGCAGTAATTCATTTAAGGATACAGCTTCAATAAATGCCATAGCATAAGTCAGGGAATAACTGTCCTTGTCCGCAGCACAATGATTAATCAACTTTATTAAAATTAGGATTGGCTGAGGAGATTTGCATAATAAAAGAAGACTCAGAGCCCTCTCCAGAACTAAAATGGACCTGAGACCAAACTTTGGGTATTTCCTCCACGCTTTCCCAGAGCTCTTTGCTCTGTGTAACTTAGGAGGATCCATGTCCAGAGTTCATAGTTGGCGTCATGCCTGGAGGTGGATGGTATGATAGTGGTCCTAAAAAGTGTTAAAAAAACCAATAGTCCTTAGCACAGGCAGGCTGGTTGCTATGCACTTTGGACAGGAAGGGGGTGTGGGAAACATCCTCTTTCTGGCAATTTAAGTGGTGCTTCTCAATGCTTTCGTGTAGGGGTGCTTTCTGGATGAGGCATTAGCCTTATAGCAAGCACCTGGAGTTATTTGATATTATTTTATGTTATTTTACATTATTACATATTATTTTACATTATTACATGTTATTTTATGTCTTCATCTCCTCCTTCTGCTGGACAAGGCCCTGGATGCCTGCTCTGCTTAGTGAGTGACCTGTTTGGGTGCTATGAGTGGCTCAGCCCTCTCAGCAGGCCAGGAGAAGCAAAAGCAGCCCAAGATGCTCAGGGCAGCAGCTCTGTACCCCTGGCTCCATGGGCAGCCCCCTGCCATGGCCTGGCCACAGAGCCACCATGGCCCTGCCACTGGGCTGCCATGTCCACTGGACCAAGCTCCCACGGACCCCCCATCAGCGTTGCAATGACCCAATATGTAACATAGCCAACCACGAGGGACCAATTAGATTCCTGGATCCAATTAGCAGCAGCTGTGATTTGTGTGCATCCCTCAGTACGTGGCTGCGCTGAAATTTCCCTCTGTTTCAAATGTCCCTGCACAGCACAGGCGAGACGAGGGGAAGGAACATTTTTCTTGGGCTTTTTGAAAGCCTTTATTATGATGGACGAGGAACCTTTTACATCATTCACCAACCTGCAAACAAATTAGGTACCTTCATCACCTTCCCCTGATAGGAGAGCTGGCAAGCAACAGCCCGATGAGCTGTCGGGGAGCGGGTGGGTGCACAAGTGTTTCATTGGACATCATCAACTAAGTTTGCTGGAAATAAAATATAAGTGAAGTCAGATGCTGAGGGCTTAAGTGTCCATGCATTAACCAAGATGGTTTCCATCTCGTAGAGCAATTTGGGCTTTGGCCATTTGAGGCAGGACAAGGATTGTTATTCATTTTAATGAATGTCGGGCATCCAAATCCCTTTGGTGGGATTGAAACATCTCATCCCTAATTTCTATGTGTTTCAGTCCCTCACATGCAGCCAAGTCCTGCAGGGCACTCCAGGAAGCCTGATAAAAGTGTTACTGGCATTACCCATAATGATCTTCAGTTTCATTGAAGAGATCAGAGTAGGAAGAAGAGAAGGAAATGTTCAGGTCTGTTGACAAAATGACAGGGAGGTGAATAGAACTGACTCCTTTTTCCCCATCAGTGGTTCCAGCCCAGAAATAGAGGATCCCATCAACTACAGCCCACCAGAAGCCCTGTACTCAGGACTTCACATACAGTGGAACAGCAGCACTGCTGGCAGCAGGAGGGGACGATGCAGATTAGGGTAGGTCCTGCTGCTGCCTGATCCTGGTGATCGGGAGCAAGGCTGTGATAAATGACTGGGAGTTCTGCAGATTAGCCCAAGAGATCAGCCCCTCTTTCCTACATCCACAGGGATTTTAATGGCAGGCCTGTTCTTGGCAGGAGGTGTTGATAATGGAGTGGATCACCAGCTCCAGTGCAAAGGGAGGAGATAAAACCACTTTATAGGGTGTTTTAGAAAAATAGTCAGCTAGCTGAAAAGTGTCTGTTAAAAAACAAGGCACAGTTGGAGAAGAGACCCCTGCAGATATGTATACCCTTGACAAAAATGTTTAGGGCAGAGGCACTAGAAACAAGGTCCTGGATTATTTTATTGCTTGGTAAACAACTTGGTGTCTCGTTGCTGGTGGTGCTTGGAAATCACAGAATCATTTGGGTTGGAAAAGCCCTCTAAGTTCATCAAGTCCAACCATTAACCCAGCACTGCTGTGTTCACTACCAAACCGTGTCCCCTAGTGCCACATCCACATGCTTTTTGAACACTTCCAAGGATGGTGATTCCACCACTTCCCTGAGCAGCCTGTTCCATTGCTTGACCACCCTTTCAGAGATGAAATTTTTCCTAAATGAGCCTTTATATACAGCAGCCAGCAGGCAGTTGGATCCTGGGCATGAGCATGGGGAGGAACTGCAGGTAAATTAGGAGAGCAGGAAAGGGGTTGAAGGTTGCATGACATCGCTTCAGCTAAGTCTGTCTGAGAAAACTCAAAATAGTTTCTCCCTGTTTTGGTGAAAAGTGAAGGGGACTGACCTGGCAGTGGCAGTTGCCCATTCTTCCTCTTACAGGTGGTTCAACCTGTGTTTCCTTGGTGGGGAGCAGGTAAAGTCGGTCAATGTTATCTGTAGAGCGGAAGCATAAACCGAGTGTTATTTTCCATGGAAGTGGAAAACTCAGCAGAATTAAACTTGATCCTTGGAAGAAGATAAATATGTTTGAAAACCTAGCCCAAATGCTGAAGTCACAGTAGCTGACCCACAGAGAGGAAGAATAGTTTTGTGGTTAAGGCACTTCACTGTGATCTGAAAAATCAGAGTTTAATTCCATCAGCCCCAACCTCCCTGTGTGCTCGCAGACAAACCACTTCCTATCTTTTTGCCCATCTCACTATATAAAATGAGGGTGACAGCTCTTTTTCAAACAGATAGTTCTTACCATGAAGAGGCTGCAGTCATGGCAAACTCTGTATTGTGGATTGAAGCAACAAGTTTCAGGAGCGTGTTGCCCTGATAATGATGGCAATGTTTTATTGTCCTTCATGGAAGGAGTTGAATGCCTCACTTGAAAGCAGAATATTATACCCACAATCCATTCCTCTTCATGGGTCAGTATTTGAAACCAATTCCTGTATTAAAAGAGATGAATCACAGCACAAAAATGACTTAATTAGTTTTGTAGACAGCCAGTGTGAGCGCAGAATACCCCAAGCGAGGGTCCTCTCCAGCCAAACACTGTCCTTTAGGGAACTTGGCATTCCTTCCAGGCTGTGTGTCAAGGAGACTGAGCAACTTTACATCAACACAACATGGGTTTTCCTTCTACCAAACTACTCTGCAATCTGTAATTTTTAACCTCACAAGTTTGAGATTGTACCTTAACATTTGCAGGAAGCAGATGGCTTCTGCATACTGCCAACCTGTTGTTACAAAAGCATCTTCCAAGAATTGTTTTCTACCCACAGTCGCTAACCATAATTAACCTTTCATATGATTTAATAAACAGCAAAAAATATTTGCCATCTCATATTAATAAAGAGAGCTCTTCTAGAACATAGAAGCTGTGGTAATTTTTTTGTGTGCTTGTTTTATTGCCTTTCAAACTATTTTGGGATGCAGTTTACCTATCCAGATTAAAGCTGTGAAGGACTGCAGAACAGTGGATGAGCAGAGCACCTTCTGGTGTGGCACAAAGTGACCTCTTGTTTGAAGAAGAAAAGCAAATCTAAGTGAGAAGAGCAACTGACTGCAGAGCCCAGCGACAGCCACAGCGATATCAAGGCAGCCAGCTGTCTTTTACACCTTTCCCACACTCATAATTTTAATGCCTCATGCAGTTTTAAGTGATCATAATAGAGTCCTGTAGTACTTTGACCTTTTTTATATTGAGAAACTTCACTGACTTGTCATTTTTGGATGGAGGGCTCTGTCTATATATACATACCATGGTGACAGACATCTCCAAAGAGTCTAGGAGACAGCCAAGTGCAAAGTGGGATATTACCATGATTTCATTAATGAATGAAAATGAAGATGTTGGATAAGACTTTCCGCATATTATGGAGGAAATTAAATGACAGACATAAGTAAAAAGCTGGCATGGGGGACCAAAGTACATCTCTCTGTTCCTGATGGGTTGTTGCTTTGGCTTAGGACATGGAAGGCTTTCTGAAGAGCTGAAACTGTAAAAGAAATATTCTCTTAGTTTAACCGATTTCTGTAATGGGGGTTAGGGAACATTCTCCCTGCTAGGACAGGAGAACTTCTTCTTCAATTAATATTTCTTGTGACTGTTAAGAGCTTATCATTCATTAGTATAATAATGCATCTTTAAAATTACAAATACAATTATAATGATAACTGCTTGGTTACTAAAAATAAATGAAAAATATATATACAAACACTGAGCTGCAGCCCAGAACTGATTCCAGGAGATGTCTCCAGGTTTTCTGCTTTTTCCGTGGTTTTGCTGGTAAGCGGGAATTCGCTGAATGGTGTTTCATTTCCATTTATTATCAATATGCTGCCAAGATTGAAATGGATCAACTTCAATTAAGATGGATGCACATCAAATTAATGCAAACCTGAGGAGACTGGCTTTGTAGGTGAAAATAAAAAATGATAAAATAATTTTTAAAAAATTGCTTTCTGAAGCTAGAAATGAAACAAAGAAAACCAAAGACCTCAAAGAGACAGTATTTTTTTTTAAACTAAGGATAAAACTTCTTTATAAATATAATATGCACCTGAAAACAACCAAGCAGCTGCAGTGTTTTGTCTGCATCCCATTACCATCTCAGATGTTGACTGATATATTTGCTTGCCTGGAATACAGTAGAAAATCACCATTCTGTTAAAGATGCCATTTCTTTTACTATTTTCAGTGGCCATTTCTTTAACTACTTTCAGTAAATAATGCTTCAGTTATATCAGTTTGTGGATACACTTCTTACTAAACTTCCTTTTGTGATAATTTTGTCCTTGTCTTGGTCTAGTTTAGAACAACTTTAAAAAAAAATATTGCTATTGAAAAAAATGTTATTTTCTTCCAGAAGTTGTGAACACACAAAACATGCATTGTGACATTGACACACACTTGAAAAATGCAAATATAGTTTTTACTTTTGTAGAGCTCGGTGAGATACAGGGTAGAAGAAATCCAGGATCAGTAATCTTTCATATGTACCTTACCCCTTTGTATGGTGCCTTAAGGTGCCCTCTCCAACTCTGAAAATTCAGTCTGGTGCTGCTGTTGTCCTTGGAGATTTAATTTTTTAAGCTTCAACCCCCGTTTACAAGATCTGACCAATTGAATTTAATTTTCTTTCCTTTCCAATTCAGTTTTAGATTCAGGTGAAGGTTCAGCCTTTGACCTGAATTTTCCTTTTCCTGTCCAATGTCTCATTATTATTATTATTTTAATATAAAGGAATTTTCTTGCTGTTGTTTCTTGTTTTGCTTTTTTTGGTTTATTTAGCTTTTTTTTTCTCCTTTTTCCTACAGGATGGGTTAAACAGTCGCTCTGAGCACTTTTTGGATTCATTGGATCCAGCTTAAATCCATGGGACAAACATTTTGCTGCCACAAGAGCCCCAAGGATCTATAATCTGCAGTTCCTTTCAATACCCTGGCAGCTGTTTTGAGCCAGGATGTGTTTGATGGGTTTTTTGGAAGAACACGTTTTCATTCAAGAGTTGTTACAGCAAAATCTGAGCAAGGTCTGTAGTGGTCTGTGTCCGAAGGCAACAAAGCCAGCTTTCTCCTCCGCTTTGGGTTTCTTTTCAGCACTCACCAACTTTGTCTCACAACACCCTTGAGGAGGCAAATGTGCTTTTTGTTCCCTTATTAACAGTCAAGGGAAGTGGGACATTAAAATCCCAGTGGTGCAGCAGGAGGCAGCCCTGGGGGTGCTCTGTTGGGGCGAAGGGGGGGTTTGGGTGTGATGTTTTGGGTACCCCCCAGCCGCTGCTCGTCTTACCCACTCTCCTCTCAAAAACTTATTCCCTCAAAATTGAGAGCCACAAAGCTTGGGGATTGCTGCTTTGGCGGGAAGGCAGAGGATTTATTTGTTTCTGACCTCTTTGGGGAATTATTTTTTGTTCCTCTCCAGCCGGCGCATGGTCCTGCCATCGCTGCCACCCCTCGCCAGTTTTAAGGCATTTATACACAGATCCCTGTGGAGGAAATGGGCTCTTTTTGTCCCGTATTGCAGATGGCAGCTACGAGAGAGGAAGATTTATGTCGCCCAACTTCACCCTGGAAGTCTTTGGCAGAGATTTGCACCCTGCTCTCCAACCTCTTGCTACAATTTGTGACCATCGCTTCTGGCTCCACTTCAGCCTCTCCTCTCTCAAAGCAGGGATAAGGACCATTGTCATCTTTCACCCCTTGTAACAAATCTCACAATATTTTATGAATTTTTTTTTAAAAATCCATCTTTTGAAGTGGTTTGAGAGTGTGAGAAACTCCATGTTCATTAAAAGGAAAATTAAAGTTATAGACAAAAGGCTGAAATACTGTATTCAACACTAAAAAAACAATCTGCTGCTCCAAGGGTCATCCCGTGATTTACATGGAGTGATTCATGCTTTTCCAGCACAGTTGCTGGGCAGACCTTTGTGGGAATACTATGTAGGAATACTAATTTCAAAAAGTATTCAGCTCCTCATCAGATGTTGAGGAGTATGGCACGCTTTCATTTCTCCTGCACATTAGCCAAATTAAATCAAAATAAATATCAATGAAAATATTGCACAGGACATAAAACCCCATCCATTTACGCTCTATCCATATGCTGCCTTACGAGACGCTGGGTTCCTCTCCTGCTCCGCTCTCCGCTGCCAGCCCCAAGAGCGCAGCAAGGCGCGGAGTCCCCGATGTGCTTTAGGCATTCATCCCTCAAATACTGCACCCCCGGGCCTGCCTGCATTTTGTTCTCACCATGTCTCTTCGCCAGGCTCATTCCTGCCCGCAGGCAGCAGCCGTGGCCTGGCTAACGCCTGCCAGTCCGGCTCCAGTCCCAGCCGCGGCGGGATCAGCTGTAAGGTGCATTTCTGCCAGCAAAAAGTACAGTTGCTGAAAGGTGCTTTGTTCATTAATTATCTTAGGGTTGGTTGGGACACAGCAAACATTTCCATGTCCAGGAAGTTGTTTCTTAGGGATGCTGGCGTGTTCACACCCCGTGGGGTCCCTCGCTGTACATCTGCATCTGAGACGCCGCGCAACCTGCAAAGCACAGAACGCCTGCTGCAGAAATCACAAAACACAGCTCAAGGGTTTAAAAATGCAACCAGTTCGCGTCGGCTCGGGAGCAAGAATAGTGATTCCTGCTTTTAAAACTGGTGCAGTTTAGGGTAATGTGATTAGAGATTCAACATTTCCCCCTCTCATTATTATTTAGCTTCCTCATTTGAATACTCAGGTTTGAGGGAAGGGGGATTGCTTGGAAATTACAGACGCAGCCAAATTTCTTCCTTCCCCTTTGACAGGGCAGTGCTGATGGTTATTGTTCTTTTCTAGCTGCATTACGCTGTCCTTGATTTTTGTTTCAAGCAGTCTAATGGCATGATGTCAAATCCTGCTAATTGGTTTAGGATTAAAATGCAGGGCCACATCACTCTCTTGATTAACCAGCAGCAAAACTGCTTTTGTCTAACGATCATTTCAGAGGAGAAAGAAAATAAAGCATATAAAGGAAGCTTCAGGCTTTTGTCAGTAAAAATACATAGGAAACTGCTTTTTTTTTTTAAGGAAAAAAATTGCCACTGTGAAGCCCACTAAGTTTTGACTTGCAGCAGTTAAAAGGCAGCGCTGCGGGAAAAGATCGCTTCCTGAGGAGCAAGGACTTTGCTTTATCTAGCATCCAGCCACTTGCTGCGCTGCACCAGAGCATCTATGGCTGGACCTGCTCATATTTAATAAACCAGCAACAAAAAATCAGTGAGAATGCCTCAGCCCCGTTTCTGGCCTCTCTGACTCCCAAACGACTCCACTCCCCGCCGAGTTTGCAGCGGGATACATAATCTGAGCAAGGGCTGTGGTGAGCAGTGCAGGGCCTGGGAGCTGCTGAGAGCTGCAGGCACTAGTGGGGAGCTGAACAGGATGTGAGATGCCAGGGGCCATGGGGAAGGGTCTGTATCTGCAGCATCCCCCCCACTCATCCCAAGGACTCAGAAATCAATTCTGCATCCCAAGATGGGGCTGTGCTTGCTGGGACTGAGCTCACTTGTTGGGTATTGAGCATAAAGAAGTAGTTTTTCGTGGGGATTATTGGGAGGGGAAGGGGGGAATAGTTCAAATTAAAATAGAGGAAGCAACACTAAACCACTACTTTGTTACCCCTCTGCTGTAAAAATATACCCCAACAAACCTACAAGAAACCCCACCATCAACTCCCAAAGATTCTCCCTGCTGCACTGTTTAATCTCTTTGGCTCCTGTTTTCCCTGACCAGCTGAGGGATTTAATTTCAAGGGAATTAGACGCCCAATTCAGGGCATTATTTTGGGAACTGTGCACATGATTTACCACACACAGTCCTGAAAGTCACTGTCGGATCCAGCGCTCCCTGCACACTCCAGTCCCAGCCCTGCTCTGCCGGGAGGTGAAAGGGACTTTATTGGGAAGGTTTTGATGCATTTGGCATGTCTTTGAACCTGGCTTCCCCAAAGGGAGAGAATGAATTTAGGCGGAGAAAGAAAAAGGAAATAAAAGGGCCCTTCCCATCTGCCCGGTTGCATTGAATGGGGAGCTTTTTAAAAGGTATAATAGAGGTTTGTGTGTTCCTGCTGAGATTTGTTCTGGTCAACTTCTCCAGGGTGCTCAGACAGGGTGGTGTGGTGTGCCTGCCTTCCCCCAGCGTCCTCAGAAAGAAATTATGGTGGGGTTTTTTTCTGATTATTTTTTTCTGCTGCAAAAAGTGTGTGTCCTGCACACACATTGCTCTCACACAAAAGAAAATCGAGCCACCCCCACTGAAAAATAAAGGGTTTTTTTCTCTGTTTCTTTTACCAGCCATGCAGTTAAGCCCGGCATTCCCAATGCCGAACTTCCCCACAGGGTCCAGTCCAGGTTTTCCTAGAGAGCATCTCCGGGATGGTGGGGATGGGGAGCATCTTCGGGTTCAGCCCATTTTTCCAGCTTCCCGTTGTGGAAGTAAATCAACAGCACATTGGCTGTACTCCAGAAGTTGTCCTGCTCTTTATTGTGCTCTGTGAGTTGTTGGTGTGATTATTAAAAGCCAGGTCAGATGCAAAGCTGGTTTTTTCACTGTGATCCTGGCCCCGGCACAGACGAGATGACATTTAACAACACTAGATGCTCAAGAAGGGGCCCCGTGTCAGCACCCAACAGGTACAGAAACGCCTGAGAAGTTCTTGGCTGTCGTGAGCAGCTTTCTGCTTTGCAAACTATGATAGAAAGAGTGGAAATACGTTTTGTCTGCTTTTTCCTGACTCCGGGACTCCAAAGCAGGAAGATGAGAACATCCTGCACACATGTTAATTAGTCATTCCTTAAAACCAAATGTCACAGCACTCATATTTAATTCCAAGTACAGACTGATGAATATGTACGTATAGTTATATTTCATTTACATACTCTGGGATTTGTTAAGAGACGCCTAATAAAACCATCTAAAATGAATTAGATGTTCTCCTAACAACGTTTATTTTGAATACACGTATATCAGAGGAGCATTCCCAATACTGTAACAGGAGATTTTCACAGAAAATTGCTTTTCATAAGTACAGATAGTGAGTTAAAGTAGCCAGCTCTAAAATGGGATTTGATTCCTGATGTAGCAAACATACAAAAAAAGGGGCTTGGGAACCAGGAGGAGGCATTGATTGGGTTTATAGGAGCCCAAAGAGGATGAAGCTCAGCACCTAGAAGGCTGTAAGGAATATGTTAAAGGAACTGAATTAGCTCCTCAAAGCCAGCAAGAAAAGAAAATCTCTTTGAGACATTTGTGTCTTATTTTCAATTTCCCAGTTCTACATGTAATATTTTTTTAAATTTATTCTTTCCTTTGCTCAGAGCCCCTACCCCTGGAGTGGGGTGGCATGCAGGTAGCTGTGCTCATAAAAGCCCAAGAGGTCCTTCAGGTTTTGTCTTTTTTTTTTTTTTTTCAAACCAAACTAGTTTATATGAAAAAAACACTGTGGTTTTGGGTTTCTATTTTGTTATTCCCCCTCTAAGTGCCCTGCACCCTGTAAGAGCTCAGGGAGCACAAAAGCAGGGCTGCTCGTCCTGGCAGGCACATCATCCGCTCGACAGGTCCTGCCGCGGGAATTCAGCTCACACTCCCGCTGGTGTGCGAATCTGGAACAAATCTGGCTCACTCGCCCGCCTTGGCTGGCCTCCGTAGGGCTAAGAGGGGTGGAAAGCAGTAAAATCTCCTTTCAGTCTATAAAAATCTGCAGAGATATTTGGAATGTGCAGAGGGAGCAGATCTCCCGAGTAAACCAGAGCAATGATTAAAATAGTCGCTTTTCTGACCGTAATCGCAATTTAAATACTGCAGCTTTTGTTTGCAGAATAGCTTTGGTTTATATTCTAGTGACAGTCACACAACTCCAGGGGTTGTTTTTGGAGTTAGTGGCAAAAACATGTGGTTTGAATTTAAAGTCTTAAAGTTAGAGGATCAACGTTACTCCAGCAAAGATATTGCCAGTGTCTCTGCAAGTCATAATTTTTAATCATCAGGAACCTGAACACTCCTCATTAAATGATTAAAGGGAACAGTAATGAAAAAGCTAAAAGAAGGGATAAATATACAGCCATAGAAGCAGGAACATCTATTTTCAAAGCAGAAAAAAATACTGCTATCCTGACAAAGGGCAATAAACATATCAAACTAACTCACTCTTTTTTTTTTTCAGCTGAGAATGTAATCTTAGTAAAGTAACAAATTACAGATGGCAGGGTAAGATTACAGCTCTTCTAGACTAGGACTAGAGTTTTCCCATAAACAGGTTATTGCTACGGGTTCTGGTCATAATTAACTCTGTATTTATGTCCCGCTTTCGAGAATAAAATGATCCCCGAGACACAATTCTTGATGTGAAGTTTTCTATTGGGATATCAGCCTTGTTTCTCACTATGAGCAATGTTTGCATTTTCCCCAATAACAACAGCCTCAATTCAGCCATCCCAGACCTGAGCCCATTTCATTCTCCCCTCCCAAAACAGAGAGTGCGACATGCAGATTGGAGCAGGGCTGGGTTTTGCAGATCAGCAGCTGTATACAATGGAAAGGAGCAAAGATACTCTCTCTTTGCATAAGAACATACCTTAGCTGAGCTGCTTTTTCCTTCCTCAGGCAGGTCATGGGCTGTGCAGTACCCCAGAGCCAGCTTCAGTAAGGCCTGGAATGGGAAGGATCACGGTTATACCAAAGATGGCACTTGTTGGAACCTTTGGTACGTTGTATTTACAGGAATTGCATTGGGTGGGTTGCAGTTTTAGTCTTTCAGTGCCTGTTTTGGAGAAAACATGTGAAAAAATAAATAAACAAAATATAAAAAAATAGGTAAAAGTATTGACTGAGGCATTACATGGTATAAATAAATATAAATACATGAGGCTTGGTGCGGGAAGGAGAGCCTGATGGTATCGATACATTGGCAAGAATTCAAGGGTTATATTTGAAATGCAGAAAATAATCTGGTGAGTCATCTCCCCCACGCCTTGGCTTGCCATCCTCTCCCATTTTCGCTTTGACCCAGGAGGGCACAGCACAGAGCTTGAAAATAGGCATGGGATGATGTGATGTGGCTGCACCGCTCTGCTCCGCACAGGGAAGAGAACCAATCCTATCCTCAGGCATTCAGGAGGGATGATCAGGAAAAGTCTGAAAATTGCTGTTATCATAGGCGTTGTCATGCTTTTCTTTGAACTGTATTCCACCACCTAACAGAAATAAGCAGATTAGAAGAATCCCCCCAAAATAAGTGATAATAATAATAGTGATGATGATAATAATAAAGTGATGACACATAGAAACACAACACACAAAGTCACTGCATTGTTAGTCCGTGGATTGAAAACTGAATCACAAACAAAATCAGAACAAGAAATTGAAGGCAGACACATTAAACACGAAAATGAAATCTGAGATTGTAACATTTGCAAATGTAAAATAGGATTCAGCCTTAGGCTCTGTCACAGATGACCCATCCATGATATCTTGTGCTAACTGAATCAGCTACTTATCTCCCCAAAACAACTATTTTCCAGCAGACTTCCAGGGTCAGGCCTTTTTTTTCTGAAATAAGGTTGTTGTGGTCTGGCCTGAAAGTGTCTTATGGAAATGGCCAAGGTGGGCATCCAAAGGCAGAGAGGTGGTTCCAATAGCTGGGTCACCAATCGCTCTTCCAGATGACTTCCCAGGGCTCTGCTCTCCCAGCTGCATTACAAGCTGCTTTTAGAGGAGCCAGGATTTCTTCACAGCATCCTCTGGTGCTGCAGCATCCTCTGGTGCTCTGTACTGCTTCCCAAATCTGGTCCTGGACACTAAACTCCTCTGCAGTGACCCTGTGCATCTCAGCTGAAGACACCCTCTACTCTCCCATGTCCCCAAATACGAAATGCAATCCCCAGGAGAGAGCCTGCCCTCATATTTTTGTATTAATCTGCTGCCTTCCTGTAGCTGGAGTCTGACAGTCCTGATCCACCCTGTTCTGCTCCTCCACTACTGAGTACCAAATCCTGGCTCTTACCAGCACAGGCACTTTTTGGTCAGGTTAAAGAGAATTTGAACTTATTTATGTATATGTACACACATATGCATACACACACACATACAGTAACTACACATAGATACACAAGATTATTAGCAAAAGTTACCTAAACCTCTATGATACTAATCATAGTAATTCACAGTAATACTAATACATTAATATTTCATTTCTAAGAACCCAAGACATGACCTAGAGAAAGGATTCTTATGAGCACAACACCTGGGCTATATACAGGTAATTTTCCCTTCATCCTACTGGTTTCCTGTCCTCACCCAAGCTTGGCCACTTCATATAAGCCATTGAGCCCTTCATGAACTACCAACATACTATGTTCCTATTTAGGATATTGGTTACATTTACTTTTTGTACAGCTTTTGACCCCCAGTCCTAAAGCATCCATATGAGGGGCCTTACAAACAGGTGGCTGGATGGGGTATGTGTGCAAGAACAAGCTTTCTCCCCCATCCTGCCATCTTTCATCTTGCCATCTTTCTTTTTGCTTCATGGATTTTTCCATTAAAAGAATCAAGCATTTAAAAAAAATAAAATTATTGAAATCTTAAGACCTATGCATTAAGATGCTTTTTTTTTTTTCTTTTGCACATTGGGATGAGTTATCTCAGAGATGCATCAAATCCAGCTGTTTCTTAGTTCATCTTCTCAGCCCAAAAGCCCGTTGGAGTCACACACAGGGCACTGGGAGCAGAGGGATGGGTCTCAGCCTCAGTTTTACATAGAAGAATATTCCATTATCACTCTGCATCCATACATACATGAATTATATGTACAGTATAGATGCCTGATAATCAGTATCAAGGGTTTCAGCATACTCACTAAAGAGATTGTTTTTTTGGTAATTCCTCCATGCATGAAAAAAACCCAAGTGCTCAGTCCAGAAGCATCCCCAGTGTCATCCTCAGGTTTTATTCTGCCCTGTCCTTGGAATACTGGTGCTTTGCAAGTGATAGTCCTGATAAGAGGGATGCTGTGCAGCAGCATAAACTCCTTTGGTGAGCTACCATGTGCCTTCCCTTGGACAATTTGTATTACAGAGAAGCTACAAAGAGGCAATATATTTGGAATGGTTGATAGAGGAATATTGCTCATATAGGCAAAACATAACATTTTTGATTCCATCCTCATTTAATTTTTAAGAAAAATAAATGATACCTGTATCTTGGCATATGCATCATGTTGAAATGGAGCCATTACTCTGGGCAGCTTTTTCATAATAGTTCGCATAATGTGGTATGAAAATCATGTACAGCTCCTGCATTTGTATCTCAGAAGGAAAATAAAAGGCAGTTAAATTATAATGCAAGAACTAAGCTATGAATGGATGTTGCATTCAAGGAGTCTAATGCTTAAGAGGGGGAAATAACAAGGTTTTTTTTTCCTGTTCTAGATATTTTATCCTTGCAACAAACTCAACCGTCAAATGTTTCAAGAGAGGTCAAAACTAGTCTATCTGTCTTTTTTATGTGAGTTTGTGAAAGGAATCTCTCTGCGTGGAGTTGTACAGGAATTGACACGATAAACCTAAATGGCTCCTTTACAACTGTTAGGGTTTTCTGTAAACACATGCTGTCCTGCCAGCCAACCAGCTTCAAACCCGGGTGCTGAGCACAGCAGATGGTCTATCCTGCCGATACACACGCTACTAATTCATATTTCAATACACAGCTTTGCTGCCTAAAGGAAGCCACTGCATTCTTGAAAAGTTTTAAAACTTCCGATACCTGGTAATTTTTGGTGGGTAATTGTGATGGGAGCGAAAGGCTTCAAAAAGAAGGTGACTGGCTCTAAGAGAAATGGACATTTTGGAGGTGCTTGTTGCACCATCATGTGTTGCAAACATGAGTCCTGCCATGCAGTACCTCCTGCCAAACAGAAACCATGGCATGGCTGTGCTGTATTAATGGAGGGGTAAATAAACACAGAGTAATTGGCCCTGCACCCCTGGAAGCAACATGGGTAAAAGAAAAAAGGTAAGTGGTGAAGAAAATTAAGGCTACTGGCAGCAATCATGGTCATAACCTCTTTCCATCAGCATGGCAACATCAGACAATCAGGATTTTCATGGACAGGGCAGGTTTTTGGAAGGGACACAGGATAATGAAGCAACTGAAACCACTGCCTTGATCCTTCCTTGCACCAACTCTGCTACTGCTGCTGTGTGCAGGAACACATTTTGGCATCCACACTTCGATGTAAAACCCCCTCTACGTTAGCTAAATCATCCTTCTCATCTCCTGCAGCAACCGGTTATGGCCTCAGAGGTTTGGGTAAGACAGTGCAGTACAAGATCCCTGTCTTTCCACTGGCTACCAGAGCAGGGCGTGAGGAGGAAATGGTTATTACACCCCAGAATCCCCACACTGTTATATTAACTTCTCCTCCTTCATTGCTGACAACTGCTTACACCAGAAAGGAAAGAAAAAAGAGCTAAAACCCAGAAGGAGCAATGATCCTCAGCAGGAATAATGCTCACCTTGCAAAGGGATTGCTTCTTGAATTCCTCTTGCTATGGTTTTATGAAATGTTCCACCTCCCCCACTGAGCCATGATCAGTTGGACAACTTCAGGTTCAACACTAAGTAGGAGCAAAACCTCCTTCCTAAATTCATTAGATCTTTCTCCCAGTGGAGAACTGCGAATTATTCACTTTCTCTTTTTACTTCAATTTACTTACTTTCTTGTCCAGAGACTAAACTATAGAGATATTTCCAAATCCACAGTTTGTTTCTCTGGTTGTAACAGAGAATGAACAGTTCTGATAAATTTGTTAGAGGGGAAAACAGAACTAAAATGTCCCTAAGAGAGGGAGAACAGTCGTTGTTTTCATACGCTATTTTGGCTTTCCTTGGTTAAAGAGTCTCAGATGTGTAGTTGGGTTTATTCTTTAAAAAAAACACCCAAATTTGGAAATCTTGTGTACTGCAAAAGAACAGAAAACTCAAGTCATGAATTGCTGCAGGAGTCACACTGTAGCTAAAGAGAACATAAGTCAGCAGAGAGACAGAGTCTTACAACTTAATCACTAATTAAAAAATACTAGCATGCAATTAAGGAATGTCCTTTGATAAACATGCTGTAGTACATGAATTAGCTCTATGCAGACACACAGCATTGCAATAATTTAGTCTTTTTATATCCTAGGCATAAACACATGGCATGTGTGCGTGCGTATTATATTGATGCAAGGTAATGCACAGGGCTCTGTGTGTTGCCATTTCAAATGAAAAATCTACTTACTGTAAGTCAGATAACTCCCTTCCATTTAGATTTAAAACTTCTCCTTAGCACACCTACTGCCAAGCAGTGCGGGAAAGGCATGGGGAGCATTTCCAGAGGGAAAAGTGGAAGCTAATGAGAAACAGCTACATATCTGTGCCTTTTCATGAGGCCCTTTCAGGGCTCTAGGTCCATGGGATAGGAATCATTGCAAAGGGCAGTGGCACTATTTCAGATGGATCAGGGTGTCTTGCCTTTCCAACTTTCTTTTGGTCACCTAAACCACTTTCAAAGTGTTTTAAATGGAACATATTCCCATCACACACATCCAATTGCAAAATAAATTCTGCCACTTGCAGCTCAAAAAGCCCTTCCCCACATCCAACTGCTTCTCTCAGTGCCTCAGCTGAAGGCACTCATTGCCAAATATGGCACTACTCACACACTTTGGGTTACTGTGGCCATGATTCTGAACACCATGGATGCCAGGAATCATGTTGCTGAAGAAGACCTAGAGCAGAGGAAGTGAACGATAATAAGATGGATTGACCAGACAAAAGATGAATGGCAAAGCAACAGAAACTCACCACACCATTCCTCACATTTCATCTCATTTCTCCTTTAGCGAGGATGTTTAGATTGGGAACATGTTTTCTAAAGTTCTCCTCCTTTCTTACTTTCCAGAAAATCCTCCCAGAAAGTCTTGGCTCCCTGCAAGCCCTGGGGGGGGTCTCAGGGTGCTGCTCGGGTGGACAAGTGGCTGCGCTCTCGCCTGGAGGCAGAAACCACAGCAGCAAAAAAACAGATTTCATGGGAAGAGCAGGGGAGGGAGGGGATGAACAAAAAAAAAAGGGAATGTGTTAGTTAACTTCGTGTGGTTGTTCGAGCCACTTCCTGACACCCGAGCGAGTCATCTGAATTTAACACATTTCTCTTTTGCATTTTGCAGCTCACCTTTAAGAGAGCACAAGGCGGAGGAGGTGGGAATATATGGACTTCAGCCCTTCCCATCAGTTTCCCCCTGTTACTTTCAAAGATTTTCTATTTAGAAAGGAAGGCTTTTTTTTTTTCCTGCTGTTCATACATTACACATACTTCCCAGCCAAAATATCTTGCTTGTATATTTTTTTAATTTAGCCTACATTACTCAAAATTGCTCTAAGAATAATTAAAGAAAATCGCTTTCCCCATCTCTTTGATTTACCTGAGATTTTTTTAAAACACTAGAGTGTTTTAAGAAATAACCGTTAAAGAAAAAAAAGAGAGATTAACAATTAAAGAAAAAAACAACTCCACATCCTCCTTCTTGTCTGAATCTAATGAAAATGTTTAAACTGCATGGATATTTATCCTTATGAAAAACATATGAACAAAACAAAACCCCCAGTATTCTGGTGAGATTCTGTAAACAGGACAAAACGTTAACTGCGGAAATATATCATTTAAGACCTTTATTTCCTTCTAGCTCTTTCCAGGCACCAAACAAGCTTTGCATGCAGATTTCATTTCAGCTGGGTGGAATCGTTCTCATAACTATTCTCCAAAGCCCAAGCTCTGAGGTCAGCCCTGCTCTTTCTGCAATGGGATAAATATTAACAAGTGTGACTAACCCATTCCTTGCGCCCTTCTTAAATTTTCCAGAGTGTGTCAGCAAGCATGAAAGCCAGAGATCAAAAAAGGCAAGGGTTTTATTGTTGGAACCGGATGGGAAAAGGGATGCAATATCGGCAAAGTCCCAGCACCTCGGAGAAGTTGGTCTATAATAGCACCAATAAAAAAAGAGGGAATTACTGGACTACAAGAAAAGACCTTGCTCTCCTGCTCAAAAATGAGTAATTTTAACTTGACCCCTACAATAATGTTTTACAAGTCCTGGACTAGTGCCCCAGGAACAGACCTGGCCTTTCACTGTTTGTCCCAAAGGACCCAGGAGAGGACAGAGGTGGTGGGGAAGGTGTAATTTAGCTCAGTGCCTCCCGGGCAGAGGTGACAGGGCTGTGGTGGCCTCAGGGCTCATGCTTACTCCTGTTTTTCTCTTCACAACTGCTGCTTATGAAGTTTCATGGTGCCATGGATAATCTTCCTCCCTCCCATGCAATGCATCCTGCTGTGACCCGAGCTGCCCTCCATGCTGGAGTTTGTAAGACCAACACAGGTCTGCTTATCTCACCCAGATGTTTCTAGGGGGCCAGACTCTCAGTCTAACAAATCTGGTGTTCAGTAAAGCACCTCGAGATGCTCATTACATTTGCAGCTTGATACCTGTGCAGCAGCAGCAATGGAGAGCCTGGTTTGGAGAGGAATTAGGACACACAAGCCAAGCAGCTTTGTCCATACTCCATTGAGGGATGAGAAAGCTGTTGATTGCACTTCTGGTGAGCAGGGCATTGGGAAGGGAGAGAAAAGAACTAGTGAGGGTTGTGAATCTTTTGGCATCTATCACACAGCTTCCCAAAACTGGAAAATACCATAGACATAGGGGGAACAAGGGGCCTCTGTACACCCTGCTCATACCAAAAGTTTGTCAAAATCAGATTACAGCTTTGAGAATATTCCTGTTCAAGGTCAGGTCTATTCCTGACAAAGCCAAGGAAAATTAAAAACCAGCTGAAAAAAATCCGAACCACTAGAAATGATGAACAAAAGTATTAAATACTGAAAGAGGTTTCATTCACGTGATCAACAAAAAACTGGGCTCATATGATTCAAAGCTGTTCACTCATAATGCACAGGCCTCTTGCTTTCCAGAATGTGTTTAATTCTCCTGCATATTCTCTCAAATGAAAGGTATGTCCCAGATTTCAGCACCTCCATTGTGACTGCTCCACTGACTCCACAAGAAATCATCTCACTGGGTTTGTTTCCACACCTGGCTTTCTTCTGCTGCAGGATGTCAAACTGCAGAGCAGAATATACCCAAGAACTTATACTTTCCTCCCTCCATTTTTGAAGAACTTTACCTCTAAAACCAGCTATTTTTGAGGTCACTGGGTTCACAGATTATAAGAATAAAAAGAAGATACATGAATTGTGGTCCTGACCTATATAGTTCCTGTTCCACAGTCTTGTTCCACTCTGGTGCAGTGATAGCCAGAGCTTCCAAAAGCATGAAGGGAGCTTGGTATGAAAAGAAAGGAAGAGGAAGAGGTAACATTTACTGACCCCCTGTCTCATAGCCTGTGACATCTGCCATACCTTGATAGAGTATGTGAAAACCTTCTGCAGACACTGTACAGGAGAGGTGGACCTGTTCAGAGGTGACATTTACTGAAAGCAAGCCTCATGCACAAAACACAGATCTAAAGCCCTTATGTTTTTCCAGCCTAGGAAATATTTGATTTGGGTTTCTTTGCTCAATAGCTCCTGATCTCCAAAAGATTCCTGTATGTAAATGCCAGATACCCAGCTGAGTCCAAGGACAGCCAAGAAGGAGCCACCTGCAAATCACTGTCCAATCATGTCCATGGCACGGCAGTGACAATCTCTGCAGTAACGCCAAAGAAGCCATGTGGGAAAGGCCATAAGGAGAAGTCCCAAGAAACCTTGTAACTTGCAGATTTTCTAAACTTTGCCCAATTAAACTGTGGTTCCATTAAACTTTCCTTTGCCTGGCAGAGGACCGGCTGAGTTATGGGGAACAGCCCTGAGCAATTAAAAGTGAGAGCAACGTTACAAATCTAACTTTTAGTAGACAAAAATCTCTTGCAAAAGACTCAGCCCTATGGAGTTACAGCTTACCCAAATGGGGAGAACCAAATTAAATGAAAAAACATATTGTATATTATCCTAATTTATATATGAGATTTTAGACAGTTCCAGATTTCTGGATTAAATACAATACCATGTGGTTCCATTAAGCCTCACTGGCCTTTTAGAATATTATTGAAAGAAATAATATATAACAGTTTGAAAGGTTTTTGGATGCTTGGTGGCATCATTATGCAATTTATTAATATGTGGGCAGAGTGACTAATGTCTCTGAGGATGTATTTTTAGTTAAAAAAAAATAAAATAAAAAAGAAAAGTGTGCTGGGGGGACCAAGAAGGAAAAGCAGCTACAAATGGGTTTGTGCTGGCAGCATGTGATGGCATGGATCATTCTGTCTGTCCCTCCACACGCCCAGTGCCCAGAATAGCACTTCTCCTTTCACTGATGGCATTTCCAAAGGGGCCCAGAGGCCCCAGCAACTGCAATTTGGTAGAATTTGGGTATCTAGCTCCTTTCCTGGCATCTTTCCTCCATTTTTAAGGCTGAAAGGGACAATTCAGATCATCCAGTTTAACGCTCAATATAAATCCCCAAGAAAATAATTTCACACATTCACTCGCTAATTGAGCCTACTACTATATGTTCACCAGAGTCATCTGGGCTGGCCTCCAGCTCTGATTTCAAGATGCAAAAGAATGACAAATCCCCTGCCCCCTTCAACAGTCTGCCCCCTTTCCCTTCCCAATCTCTCAATTTTGCCTGTCTTAAATTTCCAGCTGTTGCATCTCATTATGTTTTTTCCTGATTAGACTATAAAGCCCTTTTGTACACACTATTTTTTCCTCCAAAGGCATTTACTGCACAGAGTCAGGTCACTGCCTGATCTGCTTTTCTTGCTAAGTTCACCAAATTGAGCTCCTTAAGCCTCTCTCCACAAGATTTCCTTTTCCAACCCTCAAATCATCCTTGTAAAACTGAACCATAGGCCGAGAGTTTACAGCCTCTATCATGAATTTGAGTCCCTGAATCTCAGGTTAATAAAGTCTCTATTTTTTAATAAGGCTTCTGTGAAATGACTAGAAATAGTCCCGCAGGATGTGTTATTTGGAGGTAACTATTTCCACATGGGCTGGAGGTACAGCCCTGAGAGTAACGTATGGGGAGAGCAGTAGGAGGGCTCTTCCCTCCTCTCCTTACCTTTTTTTTCAGCCTTTTTTTAGTGCTCTCCCAAGTTGCATTTCAAAAACCAGTATTCCAGTATTTTTATTGGAGAGTCCATCCTGGTGGACACTTCCCAGGCCTCTAGGAAGAAGCTGCAGGATTTTACCTCCCCATGCACATACACAAACCAGCTTGCCTCCCCCAGCACAAAACCTGTCCTGCACCCACCGGCACCAGGAGACCCATCTCCAGTGGGAGCAGAGGCACTGACAGGGTCTTAGCAAACCTCATTCTGCAAACTGCTCCTTCCCCAGACCCAAAGAGACATCTAGAAAATCTCTGAAAGCTTTCCAGATATCCTCCTTCCTCCCAAATTGATAGGAGTAAAAACAAAGACTGGGGTTTTTTTCCCTGTCCTTTTCCAGCATTGGTGTCTACACTTCATAGCTGTTTCTTCCTCTTATTAATTGGTTTGTTTGCTGTTTGTTAAATAACAGTGGAGTTTCACAGGAGGCTTGGCTCTAGATCTTTGGAGAAACTTTCCCAATATTGCCAGAAATTCAGTGAAATGACAGGACATGGTGAGTTCTAGACAGTCTCCTTGGGCGCTGGAATTACAGTTCACTGCTCCACAGCTTCTGGATGAGATAATACTCTGCCTTTTCATCGGTCCTGTTTGATTTGAACAAGAGATTACACACCAAATGACGAGTTTAAAAGATGTGCCAGCTCAGTTCCATTCAGCCTGGCCTTTATGTACCCCACAGGGACAAACTTGCTTTTCCAAACCGAGACCAAAAATTTCAGAGTCAATCACAAGTGATAAAATATTTGAGTGAGCGTGGTCAGCGCCAGCCCATCCACTTTTAAACTTGTTTTCCTCACTTGATTTGTTTGACTTTCTGTTGCTCAGCTTTACTCCCAGTGTTTGTGATCCAAATCCTTCAAGACATCATCGACCTCACTTCAGGCCATTTTCCATCTCCCAAAGTTGCCTACCCATGTTGTGAAATCTTCCTGTGACTTAAGAGCTCCCCTAACCTACCTTTACTATTTGGCTTCAAAAAAATCCTTTTCTTTCCCTCTGATGAAAAACCACCAGTTTAAAAGAGTGAGTAGGTGTAAATAGAATAAATCACCTAATAAAGTGACCCCCCTTTCCAGCTGTGAGTTGTCCACAAAGAACATATAGAATATATGGATTAAAAGAACATGCCATTGGTTTGTGACTCAGCATCCCAGTACTGGTGTTACACCAAAAAGGTAATGCAGGTTTGTATAAGTAGCCTGCAAAGTCTATCAGACTAATAGGAAATTTTGCTTTTAGGTGTGAAATTTAAAATTTCCATGTGGCAGAGACAATTGCTCAAGTATTCTTAAAAATATATGTGCTAGACAAAGCCTAAAAGCTTGGTTGTATGGTGGAAGCAGGCAGGAAAGAGTCAGAAAGGCAAAGACTCTTGCATGGAAAGCAAATAAAAATAATCTTTGAAGGGAAAGAATATTAGTGGATGTTTCCTAATGGTCACCATTCACCCTGGTCGTTCTTTGCACTCCACTTGCCAGAGGCATAAGGTTTTAATTTTGTTCATGGTCAATGTAATGTTTGGAGTTTCATCTACTTGAATGATTCTTTGGAGACCAGTTGCAATAGCAACATTTTGGGTTTAAGTTGCATTTGTGTCTTTTTTTTTTTTTTAACTAGAACTGAATCTTACTAAGGAGTGAAACTGGAAAGGATAAAATTAGATTCCTGAACCTTCATCTCTTTTTAGAACCAGACATGAAAAAAACTGCATCGAGTTTTGTTAAATATTTTTTTCCACATCTGGTGTTCAGTCAAAACCATAAGAAAAGTGCTGGAAATCTCACAAGAAGGCTCGTACTCTTGTGATTTCCAGTCCAATTTTTGCAGCCACAGGAGATCTGTATAGTTCAGATAAGAATCTGAAGCAGAAGCCAAACCCAAACTGTGAACCTCCTGAGGCTCACCCCACCCACAACAGCTTATGCCTTTACCCATCATTTGCAGCAGATGTTCTCCCAAATTCTCTAGTGAGATAAATTCCACTAAAAGTTTCAGGAGAAAGATTGTAAGATACATACAATACCAAATAAAAGTGTCCAAAGGAGCTCATCATGGCCCATTAAACTATTGTTAAAGACCTTCATCCAGCAGCATCTATTGATTAGAGCAGTTTGCTTCTCCTTACTACTCATTTTCCATGCTGGGCTTTGGGGGCTTTTTGATCTAAAGGCCACTGACGTCAATGAAAGCATTTCCATTGTCTTCAGCGGGCTTTGGATCAAGCCCTTGACAAACTGGTTCTCCCATAGGTCAGTCTGCAGAGTGGGTTTCTGCCAGCAGATTGTCCCTAGAACGCTTCACTGTAGATTTACAATCTTTATAAAATTTCTAAATGAAGTTCTATACTTAGATTCATATGGTAAATCATAAATTACAGCAGACTCTGCAAGCTTGGGTTTGAGGGTTGGGGTTTTTTTTCATTTGGCTCTCGTGAAACATATACTTTTCTTCCATAAGAACTTTTCTCCAAATGCTAATTTTACCTGTTTTCTGCTTTTTTGCAAAAGAACATGTGCATTTTTCACAGCCAAATTTCTCTGAGGAAGGATGTTCCTGTGGCAGTGTTGGCGATGTGAGCAAGCAGGGACTCGCCATCCTCCGTCTTGGTGCTTGTTGGTAGGACAGGAGGTGGCTTTGGGCTCTCCTTGGTACCAGTCAGACAAATGAAAAAGGAAAAGCAAGCCAAGAGTTTCAGATTACTTTTGTCCCTTTAGGTGTAGTTAAAGTTGAAAGCTGATTTTTGCCTATTGGAGGAGCATCTTATGTTCAGTTCTGCCATCAAACCCTTGAGGGAGAAATTCCTGGGGCAAGGGATGATCTTCATGCAGAGCCTTGCACCCATGAACTGGGTCTTAACTGGGACCTCTACAATCTCAACACTTCCTACAGTGGCCAGGTCGTGTGGCAGCAGGACACAAGGGACAGCCCTCAGACACTTGAGTCCTAATTCAGATTCTCCCTTGCCAGAGCCTAAATTTAAGAATTCAAGCAGCATTACAGGGCCCATCTGCAAAGTGGGAGCAATAATCCCACAATACCTTCTCAGAAATGCTGCGAGGCCACGAACTCTATCTACACAGAGTAGTACTGTTCAGTAGTAAATGAAATCTGTTTTCACTTCCAAGGCTATGGCATAAATTACTACAGGCAGAAATCCAGCCTAGCAGGCAATGAACTGGATGGGGCCCACTCAGTTCCTTCCATCTTTAGCTTTGATTTTCATTGTTCTGTTTCATTAATAGAAGTCCCATTTTTTTCCTCCCCCTGTTGTAATTTTTCTAAGCTGTTAATTTGCCATCAGAAAGAACTGCCTCAAAATTGTATACCAGCTCCTCCGAAGAACCCACAAGAATCTGAACAGTTTTTAGTAGACTCAGCATTTCCCTCTTTACTTCTCAGCGCTGGTATATATAGAAAAAGAGGCTGAAGAAAGTCTGTTGTTGTGTTTCTGCTGGGGGACCATAATCTGGCCACTTGTTTTCTGCTCAAAATACATCGCATTCTGCAGACACTGTCCTTAAAATCAGGGTAATCCTCTCAAGTCAAGAGGCTCTGGCAATTAGCACTGCTGGTTTTGAAAGTCACAAATGTAACCCCAAACAAGGCATCAGCTGAGAATATCTTAATTCATTCTATTCTCTCATTTATTCCTTTTTATTTTTAAGAAAGGATATTGATTCTGTTCAGATCAACTCTGCAAGAAGGAGAATGGGGGAGATGCTTAGGACAACTGTGAGGAACAGCAAAATGCTTCAGGTGACTTTTCCAACCCTCCCCTCCACTTTTTCATGTTCCCAGTCCCTAAATCCTACCAGGACCAGCTCCACTATTGGCCTTTTCTCTGATCACTAGTGTCAAAGGCTGTGGATGAACAGGTGTTTTGCCACCTCTGTGTGCCCCCTCTGATTCATGATGCCTAGGAAAGAAATTAACAGCAATAAATTGGATTCAAATTCTATATTTTCCGCGGTAGCAGAGTTTGTGACTGCATATGAGTGCTCCCACTGGAAAGAGAACTGGAAAGATAAAAATAGGCAAGATAGGTGAGAGATTACAGGATAAAGTGATGGCCACTTACAGCCGAACAGGATTGGCTGCTGAAGGCTGATGAGAATCTACTGCTGGAGCAGTAGAGAATCTGCTCCATAATTTTGGTTCAACCAAACTCTCTTGGAAGTATCACCTGACCGTCTACTATTTCCTTGGGGCCCTGGAAAAGAGGATGTTTGATGCAAACCTCTCAGTTTGTGCTGGGGTCTGCGGGATTGGATGACCCAGGTTTTAGGGACTGAGGTGAGAAGAGTGGCACGGAAACTAGCACCTAATGTATCCCTTGCCTTACCTGCCTCCTCCCAAACATCATTAAGCCCTCACCAAGGAGGTTTCTGCAGGGAATTAAGGAAGGGCATATGGCAGGACATTATCTGCCCATATCTGAATCAGGATTTCCATTGTGGATTGGCTTTGCCCTTCATGAAGACCTTGTTTAATCTCCACTTTTGAGATACAAACGCTCAGGCAGAGAAAGGTTAAGAAACCAGCCCAAGTTTCAGAGCCAGAAATAAAGCTCATTAGTTCTTCATCCACAGGGAGCCCTTTGCTTCCGTCTCATCCGAACTGCCGTACGACAACCACCGTCAAAGGCACCTCAGAAGAGGAGATCAATTTTATAGTGGTTTTACTCTTTGAAAGCACGAACAGCCTCTCCATTAGGAGCTATAATTTATCTGACTGTGACCACTGACTACAGGTCTATGAAATGTATCTAAATGGATTGCACGGAGCCAGAAAGCTCAACCCAAGTATGTATGGCACACACATAAGGAAGCTCTGCAAGTCTGAAAATGCAGAGTATCAGCAAGTGCTCTGGTTTTCCGGATTGATTTGGGAGGTAGGTAGGCTTAGCTGAAGGCTGTGGTTTCTAAATTGGACATGGTTACCTAAAACTATTGGAAATTTGAATTGCATGTCAGATGTCTGGAATAAACACACTCAAGAGACATAAGAAAAAACATGTGGCCCACTATTTTTCTCTTTTTTAATGTCTTTTGGAAACTGTTTAAATCTCATCTGGGGTTTGTATAGTTTCTTTGTTTGGTAATACAGAATTGAAATTCTTTATAAAGCTTTGCTAATCAAAAGGTAGAAACTTGATTGTTGCACACAGAGCCCTTCAGCCTGAAAGATGCCTGTACACTTTCCAAAAGCATACTCTCGTTTCCAGAAAAGTAAATGATCCTTTGAAAACTAGGCAGCGCAGTTATTTTACCTCATATAGACCAAATTTAAATTCTGAAATGGGCTGTTATGACCCAACCCTGTTTCTAACTCTGCCAATAGCTGTTGTCGTTGGGCTGTTCCACAGTTCCCCCCGAGTTCCTGGTGGAAGGTGGACTTGGGGCTGCATATCTTTAGCAAGACCATCCAATATAATGATGAAGATTATATGCAATAAATTTCCTGTGAATTGCAGGCACCTCTGGAGTGAACTGTATCACCTGTTCCACATCACATGGCCATATTGTCCCACTGTGCAGTGAGACTGAAAGGGACACAAGAAGACACCCTTCTGTAGGCAGAGTGGCCTTACCTGAACCAAGGAGACAGGACTTGGGATGAAATATGTCCCAGCAATATGTGACCTTGGCTCTTAAAAGAGAGGAAGAAATTTTTCATCCTTTCCACGTCTTGAAGATGGTACATGGCTTCATGTGCTCACGCTTGGGTCTCTAATCCCCCTTTTCCACAGCTCACTAGCATCACCACAACCTTCATTGTTTGCTTGATGATGTCAACCCAACCAACCAACCAACCAACCTACGCTTCAGCCATCAGCAGCTTCTTGTCCCACATTCTTTACCTGATGGATCTTCCCACTTCTGATGTTCACTAGGAAGTTCCCAGAACAAGGCAGATTTTTTTGAGATTTTTCTACTTCTATTTCTTGGTGACTACTCAGGTGCAGCCTCTTAATTTTAAGACCTAGAGTACGACACATGGTAAGTCATGAATATGATTGTAAAAAATACACATTCCTTCAATTTTTTTAACTTAATCTTATTTTACAGTATCCTGGAGCTGGACTAAGAGACCTGATCTCTCCCTTTTGCTCTGACCAAGACCCATGCTCAGGCCTAGAAAATGCTGAGAATAGCATTAAGGGCATAAAAAAAAGAGACTTTTTGATCTAGAACACCTCTTCATCTTACAGGTTTTGAATACAATGGAAAAGGCAGAGAGTCTATGTAAGTGTCCAGGCAAAGCTTGCAGCTCCTCTCAGCAAAAACCTATAGTAGCTGGTACAGCTGAAGTTATGCTTTCTGAAAGCCCTAAACTATACCAGCTAAAAGAGAGTTAATGGCAGCATATAAATGTCACTTGGAAAAAATAATGCTGTCATATTTGTTGCTTTTGAGGGTTTTCAGGAATCTCCGTCTAGTGTCTGTTTTGGATATAGGGATATATAAGTCTGTGTAGACTTGGCAGGGTTAAACTGCCAGGAGTAAGAAAGGACTTACTCTTGGAAGGATTTGGCACCCCCTTCTTTTCCTACTCCCACCACTCAGGTATGCCAAAACATTATGGTTTCTTTTAGACCTGCATAATTAAATGAGTGATGAGAAATTTCTCACCAATATAAAACTGAATTATTTGTTGCTTAAAATAGAGCTGTACCCTCTCCAGGTCGTCAGCTGGTGTCAATCAGCCTGTTCCGGGACACCAGATTTTGCTCCTTGGGAATAACACCCCGAGCATCAGGACAGCACAGTGCAAATCCAATGGGTCCAAGATTGGGAAGGGACCATCATAGTGTCCAGAATCACAGAATATGCTGAGCTGGAAGGGACTCTCAAGGATCATTGAATCCAACTTTTAGCCTTGCACAGGACCATCCTCAAGAGTCACACTACGTGCCTGAGACTATTGTCCAAACACTTATTTTGTGGTTTTGTATTCGGGCAGGAATTCTCACACCGGGGGGCGGCTCGGGGAGCTGCGGAGGACACGGAGGGTTGCTGTAGGGAAGCCCACGTAGTTTCTCCCCCGTTTTAACAGGCAGCCCTGGTTCATAGCTGCCAAATTTTGCTGCAGCCCGTAGATTTAAGAGCCCTGGGAGCGCACCCGACTCCAGCTGCGGAGCTGCGTGTCGCGGAGCCAGGGGACCGCGGTGGGGCCAGAGCCGCGGCCCCTCGCTAAGCTGCAGGGCTGAAACCCAGTACAAAAAGGGGAAAACCGACTATAAAAAGGGGAGAAAGCAATGAAGGACAAAAGGGAACGGGGGATTTCGGTCCCGTCTCCTCAGCCCCGCACTTTTAAAGGGTTGACGTGCGCCGGTCCCTGCGCCTCACGGGGCTCGCAGAGGCAACCCCCGCGCAAGAGGGGCTGGGGCAGGAGAATTGGGAAAGAGAAACTCTGGTGGGGAGTGGGGGGATAAAGTCAGAGGCAAAGGAAAAGCATCAGGAGAGAAATCCTGGAGGGTTACGAAAAAGAGTAACTTGTCCACAGGGTGTCACTCTTGACCTACATTTGAGCCAGTACCGGGCCTGGTCTGTGGCCCCAGGAAATTGGGGATTTTTAGCTCCCCAACAAGCCTCCAAAAAGGCAAAAGTCTGAAAAAAGGCACGCTGGCACCTCTGGGTGGGCTGCCCTGGCAGCTACCTGCCCAGTTGTTTTCAACCCTGCTTAGCCAGCTGGTTGTCCTCCTTGCCCTGTGTTGGACCTTGCCTTGTCCTGTCCAGAGAATGGAGTTTGAACAGGGTCTTCCTCAGGCCAGGCTTACAGCCCACCATGGAGAAAAGGATGGAGAGCGGAAGGAAACACTCTTGCTCCACAGTCAAACTCTTTCTCACCATTCTGCTCCAGACTTCTGTCATTCCCCTTCAATGTTTCGGGAGTGTTTTAGTTTACTATGAAATTTCCCTGTCATCCCATACTGTTAGTCTGCACATTCCCCTTGGGAAACCTCCTATTTCCCAGGCACTGCCTCATGGAAGATGCTGCATTACAGCTTTATGGTTTGTCCGAAACCAGGATAAAATTAAGTGCTGATAATCCTTTGCTTTTGGTAGCTGCTACTCAGCAGATAATGGAGGGATTCTTTGACTAAGGAGAAGCCCTATGAGTTCCCAACTTGTTTTCTGGGTCAAGTTGCAGACTTCTGCAGCCATGAGGGCAAAGCTGGGGGTAGCCTGAAATCGAGGAGAGCCCTGCCCTTTTGTGGGATATGGTGCTGAGGCCAGGCAAGGTAGGACTGCCTGCCTGCACTGCCTGTGCCTGCCGGAGGGCTGATGGACACATCAGCCTGCCCAGGATAGGCACAGGGAACTGCAGTCATCCACCAGGCTCGGAGGGGCCGGTGGGTGACATGGATGCTGGGGTCAGCAGCACAGCAGCCAAAGTACAGGCTGCAACTTTTATAAAGTATCAGCAGAGTATGAATTATGGTGTGTCCTCCTGGCAAGGTTCCTGGAGCAGAGGACACACCAGCAAGAGTACTATCTCCTCTTCCAGGGCTGGTTGGGACAGGATTTGTGTGTAGCCTGTACAGCACATAATTCATCAGGCTATCACTTACATAGCATGAGCTCAGCACTGCAGCACTCTCTGACATTTTGAAATATTCTGCTAGGGGCTCAGCAGTTTACTGGGAATATTGCACCAGATACATCCCAAAAGGGATGTTGTCCCTTTGCACAACTCAACCCTCTGTTGGTTGGAGGTGCTCCTGTAAAACCTGCATCCATCCATCTTACCTGTCTGTGACTGCCTCATTTGTGCAGACACTTCGCTCTTTTGCCCCAGGACAATGTTTTTAAGGGTGCTCAGTAACATTTTAAGCACTTCTTGGTTTTCTTTCAGGCCATCCTGAATGTGGCTACCCCGAGATTTTATGGAAACACCTGCAATATGTAAACGCGAACGCATAAATCTCTGTAATGCGAAAAAAAAAGCTTCATGGAGCTGTACAAGAATGCAGCCATGTGACTGCAAAAATTCACTTATAAGTATCTAAATATAGATCATAGCAAGCAGCAAACCCAGGCTTCAATTTTAAAAGCGAGGGCATAGGGGAGAGTGCAGAGTCAGCACTTCTTAAATAAGAAGTTCTTCTTGTACTAATTCATTTACAGCGGCATCTTCCTTTGACACAGCAAATTTGCATCCCTGAATCCTGATCACAGAGACATAAAGATTTTTATGGGAGTCGGAAATAGCCTCCATGCAGGCACTGCTGTGGAAGCACTGCACCACTGCTGACCTCTGCGCCCAGACAAGGGCACGCTGCAGTTTGCACCAATTGAGCTGTGCAGGCTTTACTCCTCCATGTGTTTTTATCACATCCCATTTCAATTCCCTGGTTCCAGTTTGCCCAGGTTATTTCCCAGCACCAGTGGCTGTGACTGTCCATGGTCCCAGGGTGCACCATGCAAGGAATGCACAGGGCATGCAGGCTGAGTGGGGAATACTGGATTCCACCTGCCCACACCTGCAGCTCAACTGTTCAGGATGATCGGGATATCATTTTCTTGATGATATTCCTTTGTCAGGAACTATAGTGACAGGATGAGGGGAATGGCTTCAAACTGAAAAAGAGTAGGTTTAGAATAGATATTGGGAAGAAATTCTTCCCAGTGAGGGTGGTGAGGGCACAGGTTGCCCGGAGAAGCTGTGGTTGCCCCATCCCTGGAAGTGTTTAAAGCCACGTTGGATCAAGCTTTGAGCAACCTGGTCTAGTGGAAGGTGTCCCTGCCCATGAGCAGGGGGTGGAACTAGGAGATCTTTAAGGTCCCATCCAACCCAAACCATTCCAGGATTCTCTGGTTCTATATCCCACACACCATATTATATCTGTCTATTGCCATTGTCTTGGCTGCCATTAGGCATGAAACTTTTTCAAATCATTCTTCTAGCCTTGCAGTTTCCATAGAAATATATTTTAAATTTAGAAAAAGTCAACTATCCTTTGAAAATCACTGCAAACATTGCAGAGAGACAGTGGCAAGTGTCCTACCCCAAATTACCCTGGCCAAATAGTGGGACAGTTTTGCAGGATTCAATGATTCCCCAGATTTGCACAAGGAGTAACCTTGCCAGGGTTTGAGCAGAAAGCAGAAGGGGGAAACTAATGCTTTGAGAGCAAAAACTCTAATAATGTGAAATTAGCCTTGTTCTGGGTTTACAGGAACCACTTCCTAAACCGTGAGGACTGTTTCCAACTCACAGTCACGACTGGATCCAGCTGAAGGGAACAGGAGATATCTGGGAAAATGACTCCCCCCTGGACATCTACCCCACTGCAGGAAGGGTTGTGAGAAAAGCTTGAAACAGACCCAACAGAAGCACTTTTCCAGCCTGAATCCTCACCTGGGAAAGCACTGCTGTTCAGGAATGGGATTTAGGGCTTACAGCATCAATGGGACCTAAGCAGATGCTTGAATGAATCCCCACATCTAAATCACCACAGAGACTGTTTTGCAAATTCCTAAACGTTTTCCACTGGAATAATCAGAAGATCACACATTTTCTAAATATTGCATAAGTTGGCTAGTTGCTTGAATTTCAAATTTTGGGGCAAAGATCTCTGTTATGATCAACAAAATCTGAAATTATTATAGAACATTTTTCACACTCTCATTCCTATTCACTGATTTCCTATTTAATAAACATAAAGAACATTAACTGACATTTGTTTTCAGCTGAATGCTGAAGTACTGGGGTTTTTTTATTGAAGAAAAATCAAGGCACAACTGTTTCTGTTTGATGGGACATACAATGGAGCACCATGATGTTTTCAGATCAGAACATTCAGCTGAAGCTGCTGGACTTTGGCAATTGGTGTGAACCCAGAATGCATTTTGATTGGCCCCATCAGATTTTTGGTAGCAAACTTGAGATTTTCACGTGGAAAATTTAAGTTTGCACAGAAATTTGCTATTTATTTAATTAAAAAAAAAACCAACAAAACACAAACACCCACAAATCTGCTCTATACATCGTGCACAATGCAGAAGAGTCAGCACATAACCAAAGCACATCCACTGCATCCATTCTGCATTTTGTCTATAAAAATACATCTGTGTTACCAGCAGTTTTCTGTGCTCACATCTGTCTTCCCTCGTGCTGCCTAACATGTTTAAGGGCACTTTCTGCCGTGTTTTTTTGGCTAAATTGCAGCAGGACAAGCAGAACTGCTTGAGTTACACAGACACAGGGCAGGCAAGAAGCAAAGGTGCCATCAGATGGGAGGAGGTGGCAGAGGCGTGACAAGAACTGGCCGAGCAACATGACCAAAAGTCAGGGGACAAAGCAGTATTTCCTTCCAATCAAGAAGGGTGAGCAGAGGTTTTACACCTCCTAAACACCAGCAACAGAGAAGATTACAGCTACTTCATACTCCAAAGCCCAGCTCCTCTCAGCAACCCAGCACACAACAGCAACACATTAATTATATATCTATATATATATGTAATCTCCGAGAATGACCTGGTACCTGTAAAAAAAAGTACCCGCATCATGATACTTTACTACTGCTTTTGTTGGACTCACTGTGTAATTACAAAGTAGTTGCTAAAGAAAACTAATCTGTTGGCTTTGCCATGAGCAATTAATGTAGGTTACCAACATAATGGTTACACAGGGCCAGTGCTAAAGCTGGCACCCAACTGTGCTGTTCATCTATGGGTTGTGGCTCCCCAACGAGTGCTCTGCCTCATATTACATATCCACAGGCATGAGAAACAAACTGCATCAGAAACTCAACTGCACTACTGAAAGAAAAACCCAAGGAACAGGTACCCAGTGTGTGTTATGGTTTCTTTGATCCGATTTTGGTTTTGATAAAAAGGCAGAGCTGTCTCTCCTCATGCTCTGTGGGGCAGGTTTGTGGATGAGTACCTTTTCCACTCATGGATCTCATCTACACCTTGCTTTTCCCATCCTTTGGATTTGGTTTTCTTATTGCTGCTCCTCTCCAGCTAACTCTGGCCACAGTGCTGCCATGATCCTGGGTGCCATTAGAGCTGGAGCAAGAGTCCATTGACAATAACAACTTTGGAATTACATTTTAAGCACCAGGATTTCATCCATGGTACACCTAAATTTATGTCATAGACCCCAGCTTTAATAGCTCTCTATGTAATTTTTTTCATCATTGCGTCTCAAGCCACTGCCCAAATGGCTGCTGGTAGGTTTGGTGCCCGATCCAAATTCCTCTTCATCTAACTCACCTTTGTGGTAGATAAACAGCTGCCTCCATGGGAGCATCTTTTGCCATGGGATTGGCTGCCTCAGTGGCCTCTTCCATATGACCCACCTGTCTCTGATCTAAAGAAAACACAAACTGTGGGTATTTACAACACGAGAAATGATGGGGCAGCTTATGAGTCACTTGCTCCTCATTTGAGACACAGAAAACACAAAGAAGCAAAAGCTCCTTAGTGTTCACATTTGTCCTCCTATTGCATGTTAAAAACACTGTCAAGAAAAAATATTTAACACTGTGTTATTTTCTCAGGGTAGGAGAAGGGGTAAAACAAGTTACAATGGATTTGTGAAATTTAAACCACATGTAAAATAAGGTGAGAAGCTACAGCAGGAGGATCTGCTCTTTCCACTCATTCCCAGCACATTTGGTGTGGAGATTCCTACCTCCTCCCACCAGGCAAATCACCATGACTTTCCAGTCAGGAGGTCAGGATGAAGAGGCAGGCGAGTATAGGAGCACCAGGGCCAGTGGTGGTCAACAGTGACCTGGTTTGGCACTGGTGAGAAACAGAAATCTGTCCATGGCCCCAGTCAGCTCAGAGCACAGAAAACCTTTTTTTCAGGAAGTTTCTCTTCCACCCTGCTCGAGGACATAGGAATAGGAGCAATATTTGCATTGTATCTTCTATCCAGGGTTACAAAAGCACAACAAAGGACTTCAAAATTGCAGGTTGCTTAAAATTGCAACCTGCATGGTTAGGAGTGCTTGTCCGGTGTCCTTGTGGCCATGCTCCCCTGCCTCTTCCTACTTTCTCCATGCTGGGAGGTGCCAACACCTCACTGGACAGCGATACTTACCCAAAACACTCAGCAAGGTTAGATCCTGATGGGAAACAATGAGTAAATGCTGGTGTTGGGTCATCTGCACTGTCTTACAGTGAAAGGAACAGCAACCTGTAGTCCTGCAGGTGAACCTCAGCCAGCTGTTGCTGAAACTTCCTGGCCCTTAAAAACTAATCAAGGCTCATTAGTCTAAATTAGATGCATCAACCAGACATTTATGCTTCATATCATTAAGAGGTGCTAATGACAGCCTGAAGGCATCCTCCAACCAAACCTATTTCATATCCTACCTTGATGCTGCTGTGAACGATTGCTCCACACTTTCACCTGGTTTTGCCACTAGTGCCAACATTTTCACAAGCATAATAAAAAATTCTGGACTGTTTTATTTCAAGTCTGAAAAAAACAATCAAAACAAAAGGGATCTTCAACACTAAAATAATATTTTTTTGCTACAGCTGAGTCAACTTCTGGCCATCTCTGCCTCCTTTCATGCCACAGAGATGTCCCATCCTCTGAGCCACCAAACAGAGAGCAGCTACTCCAAAGACACCCCACAAACGTGAGTGTGCACCAAAGCTTCCATTTCAGGTTAAAATTATGGATATAACTGTGTCTCATAATTTACCACACTCGATTCTTCAGCATCCAATCTTTTCCTTATTTTTAACAACTCCTCATTTTTCATTTTCTTTCCCCATCACATATTCATTGGATGCTGTACAAACAAGTGTAGATTTAAAGTGTCCCTGTAACATTTTACTTATTCTGTGACTTAATAATAAAAAGAGCACTGAATAGAAAGGCTAGAGTTCAATTTCTGGGCTCTATTGCCACTTGCAAGCTGCACTCTCCCACAGCTCCTTGCTTGAAATACAGCCACCCATTCAGCTTTATGCTAGCTCTGGAGCAATAAACCTGCACTTTGCTGAGAAATTTTAAATCATTCTAAACCAATGCAGAGATCTTTAAAACACAAATCTAAAAACGTAAAAAGTGAGGGTTGAAGTGAAACTTTTGGATTTTACCAAGTGGGTCTGCAAATTCTCCATCTTTATAAGGAAAATTTTTATTTGCTTTCAGAAGTGAAAAGGGACATTTTTTTCTTGGATGAGGACTTTTATTTAAAAAGGCCCCAGAAGTATAAAACTTATAGATTGAGAATTAAAGAAAAAATAAATCTGCCTTAGCGGAAATCTCAATCATATTGATGCATTTAACAATTTAGGCTGCAGGAGCCTATAAGCCAGACTCTGCTCCCAGGGCTGGGTCCATGTAGGGTGTCTGGGCAGCTTTTGAGAGCACAAATGTGGCTGATGGGCAGCAGGATGTGACCCTCTGCTCCGCACTGAGGGGAACAACATCAGGTCTGTGCATCTCACCAGGTGCAGGAGGTTTGTTATTTGAAAGGTGTCACAGTGCAATGAGCAGGGCATAGAGGGGACATCTCCCATGTCCCATTGCCTGTGGCTTGGCATTTCTTTGCCAGGTGCTTGTTTTTCTCCATGTTTTCTTTGTCTGCCTTGGATTGAGGCTCCCTGGAGGAGAGCCCACTTCTGCGCAGAGCAAAGCGCTGCGGAGGCCTGGCTGCACCTGGGTTTCTAGGAGGGAAATTAAGCAATTGCAAATTGTTACTCTCATTTTTTGGCAATTTCATGCCGAAGTTCTGTTTTTCTTTGAAGCTAAAGGTCAATGATTAATTCAAAACTTGTATTTTCCCCAAAATTATGGACTGGGGAAATGATGTAGAGGCAGTGAGCCCAATTCCACACTCCTTTATACCTTTGTAAAGCTGAAATAGCTCACTCGGTTTGCACCAGATTTGCCTTCTGATTTCTTCTGGCCTTTTCCAGAGCTGTTTCAGGGGCTGCAGATGCAGCACTGACTTTCTATGGATTCAGGTCCTCCCAAGAACCTGTGCATGCATTGCCCTCCCATTTGGACCAGCTGAACTGGACACTAGCACTCACAGCCCTGGAAGAATCTTATCTGGGATTCAAAAGTCCTTGTAACGCAGGGATTGATGATGTACATAGTGACACATGGTGTAATCCTTGTGGTTGTCCTGTGCAGGGCCAGGAGTTGGACTCAATGATCCTTATGGGTCCCTTCCAACCCAGGATATTTTCTGATTCTATGTATCAGATAGCGAGAGTGTTGAGGACACTGCTACCTGTGAGAGATCACATACATTTTAGCAGAGTACAGATTTTACAATCTGCTATGGACATCACTGTGTTTTTATTATTAATATGTCTTGAAAAATAAGATGCTTAGCTAAGCTTACTAATTCCTTGAAACTCAAATCATTTAAGCTGTCTAACCTTGTTCAGGATAATTATTTCTATCCATTATCCATCATGTTAAAAATGACAGCTCTGGGACAAGGAAGCTTTTCAAGCAAATGTTTTAAGACAGTATTTTAGGTTGCAGGCACTAGCAAATGTTAATTAAATTAGATAAACAATGACTCAGAGTAGCTGCGCTACACTAGAAGAAAGATGGAGGGTAATAGGGGAAGGAATTTGGCAGCTCAAAGGTCAAAGCAGCTTTTTTGGAACCAAGAATTTGTCCTTTGAGCAAGTACCTTGCCTGAATTCAACAGGATGGAAAGAACTGGTGCCTCTTTACATTTACACCTCCAGACAGCATTTGTGTGGGTTTGCTGAGTGTGGTTCTGCCAGGGCACATGGTGCACACTACCTGACAAGGCATCCTCCAAGCCCATCTGACAGCCTGGCCACATGATCATATTGTCCTCCATCAGCTTCCTGTTCTTGGGCGGTGTCAGTCCTGAAACTGTGGATCCAGTCTGAACGTTGGATCATCCCATTTGGTAGAAATTGCCCACGGTGCTATATCAAACAGTTACATGAGTAAGGCTCCAAAAGTGACCTCCAGGTCTGGGAATGCATCTTCTGATAATTCCTGTGACATGGCCATCCTTAATCTGTACAATAATATAGCTAAATATTTCTCATTAATACTTCATACAACAATTCTAATCCTATTGTGTGACTGCTCCCACAGTGTGCAATAACATTTTGAAAATCAAAGCGTCAAAAAGAACATTTTCTCCTGGTATTTGTCGCACTAAAGATCCCAAGTCAAATACCTGGTTTTGCGTGTACCCAAAGAGAAGAGGCTGAAGCTGGGATCCTGATTTTTGCTAAGAGTGAGTGACTTGCTGATGTGAAGGGGTTACTGGTGTCCCACATTGACCTTCTCTCAGGTCCTGCATCGTGGTGGGGCTCACCCGTTGGAGGAGTTTTGGAGAGAATTCGTTTCACTGCTGCACCCATAGATTTTGTATAGGGAGACAGAACTCCATGAGTGCAGCAGAGGTGCACCTGTATAGGTGTGGGATGATGAAAAGAGGAAAGAAAGTCATGCAGCACTCCTAGGACAAATTGTAAAGGAGTGTATGGAACATCTATGGTTTATAAGCTTTAGCCTTTTACATCTTTTAGCTCACAGCAGAGGCTCTTAATGTTTGTTCCTGAGGCCTTTTGCACCCAGTTGCTGCAGGAGCCAATGGACCCTGTGCTCTGCAGGCTCAGTGACCATCACTCACCTGTGATGGGAGGCATGTTTGGTGCCTACAGGGAATAACCAATTCCCACTCTTGCAGAAGCAAAGGCTTCGGGAATGAGTTGCAAGCCATTGGAGAGTAAGTCAGGCAGCTACATCTCTCCCAGATGAAACCAGAAACTGCTCAACTATTCTAATCCCTACACATCTCAGGTCATGCTCCTCCAAGCATTCAGCTGACTTGCCTTTCTGGAAGCAGCAGCACTGCACTTCCCTGCCATGCTTGGTCCCTGGTGAGGACCCGCGGTGCCCTCACCCTCGGCAGCCCTGTGAATTCAGCCAAGTGTTGGGGTTTATACTACAGAGATACTGATCTGTCCAAACTTTCTTCACCTGCTCTGATCATTTCAGCTCCTTAGGGACACACACCTCCATGCCACTGCCCAACTAATTAGCTGCTTCACTGGCTGCATTCTACAATTCTTCAGTGATGGGTCCCCATCTGACATCTTATGACAACTGATTAGTAAAGTAGGCCACGAGTTTAAGAAATATGTAATTTGGGCACCACTTGCTATTAACTGTTTGTATGCTCTTGTTTGTTTGTTTTTTTACAAAACTGTTACCCTGCAATGTAAATACCAAGGGATGAGATAAAGTTTGTGAACTGGAAACTTTACAAAGTAGTAAATCTGAAGATCCCTTCAATACCAAGCCATGAAGAGGCAATAAGGGAATATATATCCTTACTGCAACACTATAGATACCAAGGCAAGAACAAAAATTGCTGTTTGTCCCCTACTCTTGGGCCAAAACCATATGCAAGCTAATTAATTAACTAGAATTAAGTAAAAACATTCTGTCTTCACCCCAAGTTCCCCAGCCAAGAGAGCAGAAAAGAAACAATAAATAAAACTTGAAGGTTTAAGTGCACTGAACGCTCCTCTTCAGGTTAAAAGGATGTCAGCAAGCTACAGCACCACAGTAGTTAAATGTCGTTGAAGATTTGACTGCCTTTGGTCTGGGATTTGCTCTCACTTGAGAGCTGGTCAAACCAATCTTTCCAAAACACTGACTTTTGAACTTTTGCCAGAGGTGCCTCTCTCCGGTGACCAGGCAAACGACATGTTAAACCTGTCAGTTCAGAATAAGCAGAAAAGTGTGCACCCGCCATGGGGAGGGTGTTTAAAGGCACAGAGTTTCTTTCGCTGGGTGAGATGAAGGGCTTGCATATGTACCAGGAGGGTTATGAACATTTGGGGACAGTGGTGGGACCCCATTGCCAGTAGGCTCTCTCTATCCCAGTGGGTTGGAGACAGCTACCCAGTTTCAAAATATGCCCTTTCTAAAAGACAGAGCTCTGCTCCTGCAGGATGATGCACAATCTGATTTCAGGGAAGCTAGAGATGCAGGACACCTGTAAGATAAAGAATAAAAATTAAATTCTACTAAAAAGAAAGAAGAGGCAAAACCTTGCAGATTTTGTGTTTACACACAGGCAACCCCTGGCTAAGGATCTCAAGTAATTTCTAGTCTAAGAGACTCTTGACCACATGTTCAGCCTTCCTGACGATTTTGAGGGCACTGGTAACACAGGTTATGATCACACCACTACAGTGGTTAATCCACAGTTTATAAGAGACAAGCAGGCAACAGAAGCCACCAACAATCCTGATTTTAGCACCATGGTTTGGAGAAAGAGTCATGAACATCTAGAACCAAACAGTCACGGTGTAATACAGCAAAGGAGTGTTTCTTTGCTCCTTTGAACAACCAGTCCTAAAGAAGCCCCATCTACACACATTAGTAAACTGATGTCCACCATGACCTTCTGATGTCAGATCAAGATAGTTGGACTACTGGGAAGCTGTTTGTTTTGCTTTGACCCATGGTTTAGTCTAGCACAAATTGGACTCACGCCAGACCCACAGCTGAAATGGCTCTGCTGCTACCAGCCTGAGGTCTTATCCCATCTATGGAGATGAAGATGATCCAGTCTCATCCTTCCAGGTCTCTCTGTATTTATACAAAATCACTTACACTGGGTACTGTCATCTCACCTGCAAGAAGCAACAGGAGTCCAGAACAAAGTCTGAGCCTGTATCTTCACCCTGGGACATCAAATCAACCAAGACACATCTCCAGCTCTTTCAATATTTATATACAACTGAGGGTAAGTGGCTTCAGTTCTGGCAAGGCACAGAAAACAAATCTCTCTATTTTTCATCATATGCAATCATGCCAATACCAGGATCAGGTTCCAGTGCTAAGTCAAGATATCCTGAGAGGTTCACCACAGGTAGGAAGTTGAACTCAAGCAGACAGGAGATGTCAGTATGCAGAGGAGAGAATTTGGAGTAGTCTGTGGTTAAAACATGCATTCACGTTTGAGCTCCTATTTAAAAAAAAAATAAGAAAAAGAAGAATCCACAAGTACATTCAGCTCTCTCATAGCAGCAATTATCACTTCCAACCATCCCCAGTTGGCTGGGAAACTGCATCCCATCCTGGCAGATACTGACCTGGCCTTAGTTTTTCACACCTTGGTCACTTGGCTGTTTTACAGCAAACCGATATACCTGGGCATGAAGCCTGCAACACTTAGGAAACTCCAAACAGTACAAAATGTTACAGAAAACCTCTTCAGTGACACTCACTGCCACAAATACATCACATCTATCCCCAACTGTCTACAATAGCTTCACAATTTTAATTTGGAGATGTGTTCATGTTTTTGACCCTTTTCTTTCTGATGCTCCTTTGCCTGAATTTAGGATATCTGAAAAACTGTGTGAAACTGTTGGATAAAAACCACGGACAAGAAATACACTTCTCTGGTGCAGTGGAAGCCTTCTGCATGAGCATGGTATGAACTTGCTTAATCATAGATGATTGTATGTGCTGTAAACAGGAGTCATCCCCCTCTCTCAGGCAAGAACGCTGTAATTGCTTAATGAATGTGTGGTATAAAAATAAATAAATAAGGAAAGCTCTGGAGGAAGCCACTGAGGTCTTCTCCAGCACGTATTCAGTTGCAGGTACTCTTGTTGGCATTCATGGCTCATGTAGACACTCCTCTCATTCAAAACATACAAGTAAGCAAATAAAGAGTTGCAAGCTGATGAGACAGTCAGCAAGATGCATTCAAAGGGTGTTCTCAAATGATCTGTTTTCTGCATTTCTCATTTGTAACCAGAATTTACTGCAAGTCAATTTTTAGTTATTTCAGATGAATAACAACTAGATCGCTACAGTCGTTTAAACCCATTAGAGATGGTTATATCTCACCAAATTCAGATCTCTCTCCTCCCAGATCCGAGGATTTTGAGCAAAGATCAAACAAGCCTGTGTGTGTAATGTCAGGAAAACTACAGATATTAGCAAGATGTAGGGGAATAATAAAAAAATCCTTTGTGTTTACAGTTGAATTCTTGATTTGTCTGAATAATACCAGTAAAAAAGAGGAGCTTTCACCTTGGATTTTCAATACCTGGCTGACAAAAAGAGCAGGTCAATACTTTTTTTCTAGTGAGTTTGGAAAACTCTTAAAGAGGAAGTTCATTTTTCAGAGGAAGTTGCTTTTGTTCAGTTGCAAATGTATGTTTGGTCAGAGTTTTGGCAAACAACTCCAGTTAGTTTTTGTCCTATGTAAGCGTTTTACGTCATGCCCTAGAAACAACAACAGCTGTTAATTATTTATCAGCTGATGAGCACTGGCCTGTTAATTGCAAAACATTATAAAATAGATTAGGCAGAAAAGCTCGATACATATGCAAGCAGGGGTTTTTGCTCTGCTTTGTATGTGACTTGATTAAATAAGCAATTCTATGTTTCTGCTTAGTTTACAAGGACCACCTTCACCAGTGATTTGATCTAATGGGCCCGCAGTCTTCAGATAAGTTTACTAAAAATTGAAAGATTTTTCAGACTTCAAGCTCTTTGGGCCCCTATCACAACTCTAGTCCAGAATGAAGATGAGATCTCTCATACCTCCAGTGTATGGTGTTTTAAACCAAAATTATTAGACCTCCTTCAGAAGAGGAAGCACTAATGAGCAAGTAGAAGACCACGAGATTGAAGAAATTTCTCCAAACTTCTCAGCCTTCACATGATATTCATATAATTCAATACTCTTTGGTGTTGCATCAGAAGACCCCTGTAGACAGTGACTCACCTGTATTGCAGGTCCTACTGGCTCCTTGCTTGGTCTGTTGACAAGAAAACCATGATTGACTCTGTACTAATGAAATAAAAGTTTCTGATTTTCCTGGCACCTCCCTTGCGCCAGTGGAGTATTTTCACCTTATTAAACTGGCCTCGATGTACAACAGTCTCTTTCACATACAATGGCTGTTCCAAGGTGAGGAGAAAATATACACAAAAGGTTTTTTGGGGAGGCTTCTGCCAGGCAAAGGACCTCTAGGCCGGATTCCCATGCCATTGTCCACCATGAAGGCATTTTGATATGTGTGAGTGGTCTGATATCAGCATTGAAATAATCTGATCCAGTTGCCCATATTCATTTGCTTGCCCATTAGCAATCACTTGGCCCTCTTGATGGCCTTCTAAGATCATGGATTTGGGGAATGACCAGGAGAATCTTGGTCTTTTACTCTAATCCGTGATGCACAATCTTCTTCACTTTTTAAGAAGGAAGGTGATTTTTCATGACAAACTCAGACATCCCAAGAGGCCAGTGCTCATTGACCGTCACACAATGAGGTGGATCTTAAACCAGGGCACATTTGAGTAGGTTGATTGAATTAAACGGAGCCTCACTGATTCACACCAGCTGAGGACTAGAGGAAGGGATTTGAGAGGATTTAGGGCCTGTCCCGACTGTGAAACCCCTTAAAGTTTGGTTCACAGACCTGCAAAGCAGAGAACAGACTGGCATTATGTGCATGAAGATTAAAAACAGCCCCAAAGGTGGTGAAACACTTCCATTAGGATTTTGTCTTATTTGCTGGGCTTGTTGTGCCAGTTACAAATCACTCCACATTCCAGCAGTCAAACAGCTGGAAAGAGCATGAAATCTGGGGCTCTAACCAGCTTCCTGCAGTGCTCACTAGAGCAGCTTCTCTCACTTCCATTGCATTTTGGTACTGCAACACTTTGGGTCAGCAACTTCCAAAGAAAAACTTTTAAGCTTTTCAGAAAGTCATATCAAGTCATATCCAACTCCAAAGAAAACAAGAAAAACCCAAACCAGATGCATGCAAGCTTGGTTTTAAGGGAAGTTTGGGAACAGTGTGCTTGTTGTTTTTTACTCTAAATAACATCAGGAAGCCATACAAACCCTGAATTAAAAAGGAAATAAACTTTCAGTACAGGCTGTGGGACCAACAGTTTACACACCAAAGCAATATTCATGTTTAACAATCTGAAGATGAGACAGCTCTGCTCTGCACAGCCAGCCATGCAGAAAATAAACAAAACCCTTGGAGCGACCATCCTGGAAGGTTTAGGCTTCAATTCAGACCAACGTTGGAGTGTACAATGAAGGTGTGACTGCAGAGAGGCCCAAGATCCTCCATCTGGGACCCAAAGGCTGGGTGAGAGGGGCCAAGCTCAGCCCTGTCTCCACAAAGCCAAGGTCAGCCTTGTCTGAATGAAGGATGCTGGAAGGGGGCCATGATTCACAAAATCATTTAAATGGTTAAATGGGCTACACATGTGGCAGAGTGCTCCTGAAGTGACGAATTTAGAGTGCTGTATTCTGTTTAAATAATAAATGAGGTATTTTTTTCTTTTTTCTGTTCTTTTTTTTTCTGTACAGGACTTGTATAGCCTGTAAAGTGTCTTCAAGTACAGAACATTCCCAATTGCTCTAAATCCCAAATCACCCTGACCACTGGGATTTGGCCAGCTAAACCAGAGCAGAACTGGGGCAAAAAGGGAAGTGTGTTTACAAAAATACCCACATATCCTCCACTATCCACCATTTAGATACCCCTAAACTGTTTCCTAGCAGCATCTGATCCAAGAGGGGCTTGAACTCTGGTTTCATAGGTACTGCTTGGATCTCTGAATGCTCCTCATGTTCTTAATCACGTCTGCTCCAGAGATGAGGCTATGAATAATTAACTATGCCTCCAACATTACAGTCATAGATTATGGTGGTGGTGACTTGTGGACTGCCACGCGCAGCATAAACCATTTAGGAAACTCTGTTATCCACTTTCCCTTTATATTTGTCTTGCAATCACTTACCGCTTAAAAGGGTAAATCTTTCATAGCTTTAATTAAAGCATTTAAAATAATTTACACTGAAATTGTATGTGCTTGGGTCTGTCAAAATTGATGCTTTAATAACATGTCATCCCTTTTTTCGATTGCCCTGAAATCTGTTAAAATTACCACTAATCTAATTGGGAACAAAGTTGTCAAATGCATGCAGCTCTGACAGTTTGTCTTTCTGCAAACTGCCGACAGATTGCAAGTTACGCATGTGTTGAGCAGATGGGTAAGTTAAAAGGAACACAAAAAAAAGCAATTTATTAAATCACCTGGAACCAGCAGCTCCATTCCAAAAATAGTGAGAATGAAATATAGCAAGAGCTAGGAGAGTTGGCACTGGAATATGCCAGAAGGTACCAGTTACAAAACAAGATAAACATTTTGAGAAGCCTCAGCTGTGTTGCAGAATAATGAGGCGTTATTTAACCCGATATAGATTACCAGCAGAAATTAATTTAGGGTGCAGGGTTTTGTGAGAGTGTGTGAGTGTGTGAGTGTATGTGAGTGTGGGGGTTTTTTTAAGATTTTTTTTTTTAATCCTTATGTTTTAACTCCTTCGTGTCTGAAAGACAAGTCCCCCACCTCTTTCCTTGAACCCCAGTCTTCCTGCAGAGCTGCTGGACCCACTACACCCCCCTGTGGTTGAGGCAGGCAGAGGGTGCCCTCTCCTTTGGTTTCCTCCTACATCCTCCTTTTTATGGGCATCTCCCTCATATCTGAGAGAGGCCAAGGTTCCACAGAGGCAACTTGGCCACTGACCTCCTTGGGCTAGGCAGTCCCCTACCTACCCATAAATTCCATTTTTTGGAAGGAAATGTGAAGAGGAGGGAAGAAGAAATGGCACCCTGCAGGGATAACTAGCCAATCCACTCAAATTCTACCCTTCACAATCCTTCCCTTGGCCCTGATGCTGCTCCTCTGCTCCCTGCCCATTCTCCAGGTCTCCAATCTCTCTGTCCCCCACAAGCAGAAGGAAATGAACTCTGAGGCCATTGCATGGATCCAGTCCTCCCCGCACATGTCCCTCTGCCCCAGGGACACACACTGGGCTGTGTTTATACGGTGCTTAGGAAAGAATAGACTTCATTCCTCGTTGCTCCGTAAGCACTACTCTGTTCAGCAGCATTTATTATTAAAGAACGAGACCAAGATTAAAACCAGTGCATAAACACTGGATAAGCACAATTCACCCACTGAGACCACCACGGAGGACATTGGGATGACAATGCTCGAGTGCTTTCCTTCTTTCAGTGCTGGAGGAAGGGATGAAGGCACAAAGCTTCACCGGTTCATGTTGATTTTTGGTGGAAGCCCTGTGGGCAGGGAGTGACTGCTGTGCCTTGGGGCCCTCTGATCACATGCACAGCTTTGCCAAAAGTCCTGCACCAAACTCTGCCCACAGCAGATAGGTGGGCAAAAGAGAGAACACAAACGGGTCCTGAGACACCACATCACTTTGAATAGACAGGATATTCCCCAGTCCCACAAAAAAGCAGAGATGAGCTCCGATGACGACAAAATGCATTAGGAAAGAGACTCTCTGAGCAACTTTATGAACTAACTTTATAAGCTGCAGTTTAAATGGCTACAGCATTATTTCAGCAAATGGAGATATTCTGATTTAAACCAGTTGACAAAACAGCCCATAACACAAGGCAGTAGGTACCCCCTTCCCGGTGAGCAGGGAGCTGGTGCCATTTCATACCTGTGTTCAGGGAGGAGAAAAGATCATAAAAAGAATTGCAAATGGGAGGTTACAAGCAGAATTGCTTCTCCCTTCCTTTTTTTATTTTGACCCCTGCTTTTCCACAGAAAACTTGAGGAAAGTTTGCCTAATTTCTATAGTTTAAAGATGTCCTTACATACTGGAGTAAAGATGGATGAGCCACACTTCTGCAAAAGTGATGGCATTCCTTGTGTAAAATTCAGATTTATAAGTCTCAATGAACAAGAAAGATGGAAATCTAGCCCTAGGTAACATTACTGCACTCAACATGCCACCAGGCAAAGTATGATCCTTAATGCAAGATTAAAGGGATGTAACATAAACCAGCTAAGAAGTATGATGGCACTGATTCTGGAAAGGTCTCCAAGTAGTTTAAATTGTGACTAACCCTATGAAGGCAAATGAAAAAAAATAAAATACCAAAGCAGATTGAAAATATTTGAGATATTTCGAGTGAGGCCGGGTCAGCCTCTGCATTCCTGAGCTCCTGCATAGAGCAGGGAATGAGGCAGAAGGTACTATCAAAGAACATGTCCAAAAGCCAGAGCTTTTCTGATCCCTGCTTGGCTGCCTCCCCACAGCTGGCCTGTGGCAACCAACACACGAAAATCATATCTCTGCCTCATCCCAGGGTCCTTCCCTGAAGCTCCATTCCTCTCCTGTGCCCCCCTCCTTGTGCAGTGTATGAGGGCCACAGCTGGCCCTCAGTTTCCTTTTTACTTTCACCACAATTTAAATGGACATTTTTCCCCCCCTCATATGCAAGTGGGTTATCATTTAGAGTCTGTGATTTATTTAATGGTGGTTTTAACCCCACTTAGAAATAGGCTGCTTTCATGATTTATTGATTCCTTCTTCCCCTTGTTAATTTGACTCATTTCTTAGGAAATTATTCATAGTTAATCATGGTAAGAATGAAATTAGTTATAGTGCCCATTTTGCTGCAAAGGGAGCGTAAATAACTTTTAAAGCAAATCGGAAAGAAAAACATGTTAAAGAAAAAAAGGAAGACGAGAAAAGAAAAACCAGAAGAATATATATAAAATGATGATCATCCAAAGGGGGCAGTAAATTAAACCTCTCCACTGTTAGTGGTTAGAGGAAGGCACAAATTTACATTCCACAGGAGCACGGCATTTACAGCAGGCTCTCCTCAATTGAATTTGCCATCTCTTTGGGGGAACACACCATTTGGAAGATAAAATCTCCCACCACTCCACCACCACTGCCACCATTCAGAAGATTAAAAAACCCCGCCAACTCTGTTGTGTGCCTTTTGTGCCCACTAGAGGAATGTAAAACCATTATATTTAAGCATCATAATGGCCAACATATGCTTTTTCTTAGAAATGACACCACCATCTGGATTAAGTTCTCCTGATCATTTCAGACAATGTTACGATTATTATTTTTTTTCCCCTTCAGGAGAACGAACTGCCCAGAAAGCAACAACAGCCGCAGATGGGAATTTTTTGCTTTTCCTTTTCCACCGCTGGCAGCTTTGAGAAACATGATAAATTCTTTATATGTACCTAAATTGTTTGACTTTCACTTGCTAATTGATCACAAAAGCCTACCTGGGTACACCCCAATACCAAGCCAGTGAGACTCCTATTGCCTTTGGCCGTACAACTTCACTATTACAGTTAATAAAGTATGTAATTGCCATGATGATAAAATTACATAGTGTTACTGTTTGCAGCACTCTCTTCCCCATGACCATATCAATCATTAAATATTGCACCGACTGGTATGGGGAGAAAGAAAGCCAAGCTTAACCCTTCACTGGATGAGGGATTTCAGCACGGTGGTGTGCAGAGGGGAGGTGTTCTCACCTGAGTGACTCCTTACCAGCCCCATGGCTATTGTCGTGGACGTCGGAGACCTTCTGGGCCACCACATCCAACTGGCTGTAACTGGAAATGGGCACGCCGGGATAATTGATGTGCTCAATCTGACCATGCACAGGTGGCAGGGAGACGGCATACAGCAGCTTCTCGGGTTTGCTAGTGCCATCTGTTGCCACAGGAACATCTGTCGTCAAGGTCACCCTGTCACCCTCTGTTAAAGTTACAGGTTTGGCGAGTAGAACAATGTCACCTAAAAAATGAAATGAGTGAAAGGGGAAACCAACAGGAGAGAAATTAAAAAGGGGCTTGTTTCTTATTACATCCCAGACCAGGAGAGAACAGGATAAAAGCGAACCCTTCTATTCAGGGCAAGGAGAAGAACATTATCAAAATAGCTTGCGAAAATATTTTTGCTTTAGATTTTAGAGGCAGACAGGACATTTACAACAGAAAAAGCTGCAGAGCTATCTCATTTGTTTTCAAATATGCCCCATGGTGAGTCTCACTTCAAGGCTGATGCTAAGTGGAATCACAAGATTTTTATCTAATCTCTGCCTGGATGAGTTTATAGAGGAGCCCATGTATTTATCTGGCTGCGTGATTTGTCCAAAATATCAAAGCCAGCTCTGATTTTCTGTTTGGGCAGAGAGAATGACCCAGTTGTTTAGAAAGAACAATTATGTTAATAGATCCAAATGAGCCAATGGACAGGATGTGTTAATGAACTAAGCATTAAGCACAAACACTGTTTTTTTTAAGCTGATAGTGTTGCTGTAACCTCAGCAACAGAGGTTCTGGCTCCATTAGATTTATTTATGAGGAGCTCCATCGTATCAGCCAAGGGCCAGGGCAATTTTCACATATACAAAGGAGTAGCCACAGAAAATTGAGGTTGCTGGAAGGATGAACAACTTGTCTTCTCAGAAGAGGAGTAGCAATGATTTACCTAGTCATATCCACCTCATCCTTCTCAATCCTAACCCTCCCTGTTTTTAAAAACATATCTGAATAAGGGGGGAAGCACAAGGGTTGATCTGCCAAAGGTAGAAGCAGAGATGAGTTTTTATCAGAGAATATTGCAAGAGCAAGAGAATAATGTCAGTCAGTTTCCATTGCTGTCAGTCAACCTGCTGATGACAATATACAATTTCTCGTCTGGACTCCGCAGGAGCTTTTCTATTCTGTTTCTTGTCTCTTATGTTGCCAACTGACTTTTAAAAACAACAGGTTCCTATTAAATGGAGATGGCTGCCAGCAACATTTGAGAATAGTGGTTGTCAGGGCTTGGGGGGTTTAAAATTTTATTTCCACAACAAAATGTGCACCAATTTTCATGCTTTTCAGCCCATTTGATGGCTCACCTTTGTTATTAACCCATTTAATATCACTTCTCCTCTACAGCTATCATGGCAAATGAAAAGTGTGACTGAGATTTGATGCATTCAAGAAGTGACTGTTATCTGAGAAAATTAGTCTAAGGACATCACAGTAATTCAAATTATAAGTGCAATCTATATGTAGGCTAGCTTGCCTTCATATAGTAAAAATTGTAATTGTATTTGAGAAAAATCAACAAAAAGGAAAACAACCAGCCCCTTTCCCAGCATAATGAAAATAATCAGAACTCACCAGTTTTGGAGCACTTAGACAAATAATTTGTGCTGCTTTGTAATAGAAGTTGGGAGTTTCTTACCTTTTGGTTGCACCTTTGAAGGACTGTAAATTTATATGAGATCTCACTGAATGGGGACTCCTTTACAAACTGTTTCCAAGAGTGATCTGAGATCAAGGAGGAGCGCAGCAGAGGGATCTCTCCTTAAAGGAAGGATGCAGACAGAGATGCAGGACACCAACCTGCTGTATGTTTTTCTCAGGGGTTACAGAAGTCCATATTTCAAACCCAAGTTGATTAAGTAGATGCAGTGCTCATGCTGACTCATTTTCCTTACAAGAAATTAAAATAAATAAGATGAAAAAGGAGGTAACAGTGAATCAGGCAAGCGCAGTTAACCCAACTTCACTTTTGCGCATGTTGGAAAAAAAGGTCAGGTTTCCATTAGGGGCTTCAAAGTCTTTTTGCCCCAAAGCCCATGACATGGAGAAGACTCTCCTGATTAGTCTTTTGAACAGCAGCTCACACACTTCCATTCTTTGACACTGGAGGAATAATCAGGCTCCTTATGTCCTTAATCATGAGCCCAAGGATGAAGCTTTCAAGCCCACGCTGAAGTCACACTGATCCCAGTACACTGCTGAACTGGGATGTCAGCCATCCACCAGTTTGGTTATCATGAACCAGGTGTTATTTAAAACAATCATAGTCATAGAATGGTTTGGATTGGAAGCGACCTTAAAGCACATCTCGTTCCAACACCCCTGCCATGGGCAGGGACACCTTCCACCAGACCAGGTTGTTCCAAGCCCCATCCAACCTGGCCTTGGACACTTCCAGGGATGAGGTAGCCACAACTTCTCTGGGTAACCTGTGCCAGGGCCTCACCACCCTCACTGGGAAGAATGTTTTCCGAATCTCTAATCTAGCCCTACACTCCATCAGTTTGAAACCCCTTGTCCTGTCACTCCATGCCTTTGTCCAAAGTCCCTCTCCAGCTTCCTTGTAGCCCCTTTAAGCTACTGGAAAGCTGCTACAAATTACTTCACAAAAAGGTCTCCCAGTTTATGCCAATAATCAAAAGAATAAATAAATACTCATTTGATCTAGGCAACCAGGTTCACTACTCTTCTTCTTTCTATCTTTCCTCAGCCTGATACCCATCATCGTCAGGTTAAACATGGCAAAGCCTATGTGGCGTACAACAAGCAGACACATACATCTGAAGTTGTTCATCTAGCAGCAATATTTGGCCTTAATATGTTCATTTTTTTATAGATTCTAGGAAAAAAACCAAAAAAACAAAAACAAGAAGCGCTTTCAGAATCAAAGGGAAAAACAGACTTCAAGTGCTAGGATGGGTGAAACCCCACAACCTCAGAAGCTCAAGCGGTCACTGGCATCCCCCACACACTCCTCAGGGCCATGCCAGCTCCTGCCTTGCAAGGCTGGTAAAGCCACTTGGTTTTTTTTTATTCACTTGCTTAAATGTCGTAGGCTTGAAAGTTTGACTTGAAATATAACATTAGTGGGTTTGTGGTAAAAGCAGCAGAGAGGATAGGATGACAGGCGGGGCAGAGGGGACTGATTGAAAACAGGTGTGGAGGAGGAAGATGGGAGGAGGAGAAAGGGGAAAACATGACTGAATAAGTAAATTCAATGTTATACATATTGAAAAAGAGCACCCATATATAGAGCACCCACCTGTGCTCAATTCTATTTAACATTGTTTTTTTAACATATAACAAGGGATAGGCTTTTAAATTGAGCAGCTGAAACAAGGCATGCATGGCATGCTGCTCCCAGCAGAGGTGGTTGTGGGAGGAGGAGTACAGGGCAGATGTTCTCCACAGTGTTTAACTCACTGCTGGAGTGTTCTGGGAACTTATGGGAAGAATGGTAGAGGAGAGGATGGAGGTGTGAGAAGCCATATAGACTTGAAGGTGAGCTTGTTTTTTGGCTACAGGGGTGATTTTGTATTTATAGCTGTAGAAACACATGCAGAGAGAATAAAATATAGTGGAGACCAATCATCAAATATCCTGAGTTGGAAAGAACCCACTAGGATCATCAAAGTCTATCTCCTGGCTCTGCACAGGACAGCCCCAAGAATCCTACCATGTGCCTGAGAGCGTTGTCCAAATGTTTCTTGAACTCTGGAAGGCCTGATGCCATCACCATTTTTCTGGGGAGCCTTTTCCAGTGCCCAACCAGTCTCTGGGTGAAGAACCTTTTCCTAGTATCCAACCTAAACTTCCCTGACACAGCTTCATGCCCTCAGGTCCTGCAACTGGTCACTAGAGAGAAGTTGTAGACAGCTGTGGTTCACCTAGTTTGGCCTCTTGGATCCCCATCATGTTCATTTGACTACTAAACAGAGTATAGCCTTCTTTCATTAACTAAATACATCCTTGAGCAAAGTCCCATGTAAAGGGAAGGAAATGCCCATGAAGGAAAATTAAAAATTACAGGACATTATTGACCATATGAGGCTGCTTAGGGAGGCTGATGAACCTCCCTTCCTCCACACATCCACACACCTTCACACCATCCTAATTCCATACAGCTTCACCTGTTTTTTACTACATTTTTACTTGATTATACATATTATTGTCTCATTAACTGCAAAGCTTTCCAGGGCACTGAAAAGGAGAGAGCATTAAAATACACTGAAAAGTCCTGGAGCTCAATTAACACACACCAGGGGGTTCAAGGGGAGGGGAAGGGGGGTAGAGGTCAGGTCCAATTATAAAAGGCAAACTTATCTCCTTTTTTTAAATTTTTTTAATGTAATATCAGCTAATTAGACTTTGACAACCAATTAGCAGATTTTTAGCTTTGCTGAGAATCAAGTTAACTCTGAGAAAGGAGAAGGCACATAAACCAAACATGCAAAATGCTCTTCTTGTACCACAAACAGGCTGTCCTAAAAAAAATTCCACAGGGCCAGATCCTGCTCACAGATTTATAGCCCTTTCAGCTAGCTGTCATGCTAGTTAGTCGCAGGTGTAAACTGAGTGTAGGACTTGGCCTGCAAACTTAAGCTCACCATAACTCATGCAAACCCACAGCGGAGAAGCTCTCTCCAGCCTCCTTGCAAGGTTACATTTTAACTTTTAATAACCCTTTTTTTTCTATTTTTTTTCCTACCAACCATGAAGTACCCAGAT